>NW_024429068.1:0-70702 GCF_009769625.2 Cygnus olor
TGGCAGTCTATAACAGACCCCCACCAGGATGTCCTCTTTGTTGCCCATCCTCCTGATCCTTATCCATAGGGACTTTACCTTATCATTCCCAGCCCTGAGCTCAAGAACACTGAAACACTCTCTAATACAGAGCGCCACACCACCACCCCTCCTTTGTTACCTGTCCCTTCTGAAAAGCTTATAGCCATCCTTTGCAGGACTCCAGTTGCGGGAGTGGTCCCACCACATTTCTTTTGTGGCTTTGAATTTATTTCATCCTGATATCTTATTCCACATCACTCCACACTAAAGCAACCCCATTAGTGTGCAAGGATGCATCAAGATTTTTTTTTTTCTTCTAAATACCTTTTCTGCCCTTACCACCGCCCCATACTTCTTCTTTTCCATTTCTTTCTGAACAAATGAGAAAAGATCCCTTTCGGGCAGTACTTCCTCCAGGTAACAGGAGGATGACCAGTTCTTGAGCTACTTGTGTCAGTATTTCATTGAAATTCAGTGCATTCCTGTGCTTATGCCTTAGTAGTAGGCATAAGCATATGACAATGTCTCAGAGAGGAAAGAGACAGTAATTTCAATGCTTACTACATAATCTAAAATTTTGCTGAAAATGCTAAAAGGGAAAAGCCCACTGCTAAAGTAAGCTTTTGTCCTGGTTTCAGTTAGGACAGAGTTAATTTTCCTCCTAGTAGCTGGCAGGGTGCTATGTTTTGGATTAGAATGAGAAGAGCGCTGATAACATGCTGATGTTTTAATTGTTGTAGAGCAGTGCTTACACCAAGCCAAGGACTTTTCAGCTTCTCGCTCTGTCCTGCTAGCGAGCAGGCTAGGGATGCAGCAGGAGCTGGGAGGGGACAGACCCAGGACAGCTGACCCAAACTGGCCAAAGGGGTATTCCATACCATCTGACGTCATGCTGAACAATATATAGGGGTGGCTAGCCGGGGTGGGGGAGCCGGCTGCTTGGGGATAGGCTGGGCATCGGTCAACGGGTGGTGAGCAATTGCATTGTGCATCACTTATTTCATACACATTATTACTATTAATACTATTATTATTATTATTATTATTGTTATTCTTTTCCCTGTCTTAATAAACTGTCTTTATCTCAACTCACAGGCTTCACTTTCCCGTTTCTCTCCCCCATCCCGGAGAGGGAGGGGGGAGGGTGAGCGAACGGCTGTGTGGTGTTTGACTGCCAGCCGGGCTAAACCACAACAGCTTTTAAATAGAGGTAAGTTTTACAAAGGAACATCAGAGAACAGTGATAGATGTTTGCTGTTTGCTCAGTCATGTGAAAGTATTGTTTAATTATGGATTAAGTTCAGGCTTTAGCTTCTTGACCAGTGTCAATTATTCTTTCCATTTTCTTCTTTGAGATCATGCTGAGCAAGGGTGATACACAGATAACATTTGATATTATTCACCTGCCTATATGCTCTAGAGAACATCCAAAAATATATAGAGAAGGAAGAGTCAAGAAAAAAAAAAAGAAGAAGAAAGGAAAAAAAAAAGAGTAAAACACCTCACCAACCTTGGAGTCTTTGTATTAGGAAAAGAAGATAAAACAGCAAGAACTGGGTCTGAAACAATAAAGTACAACTCTCTTCAGACAAGAGATCTGAGAAATACAGAAGATGCCTATTTTCCTTCAGGACCTGAATTTTAAAAATATATGAAATTCTTTGCCCAAAATATATAAAACAAAACTCTTGTAATTCTAATGATGTCATTTTTAACACAAAGCATTCAGTATCTAAAAATAAATTTATTTATATAAGATTAGTGTGACCTAAAGGGCAGTTTGCTCTCTCTCTCTCTTTTTTTTTTTTTTTTTTTAATCTTAAGATTGTCTCCTTTGCTGTGCATTTGACCCTAGAAGGATTATCTCACAAAAGAAAACATCTTGTCCTATAGGAGGTATAAGGAACTTTGTCACTTCTTGAAGCACTGATGGAACGGCAGGAAAAAAGAAGAGTGTTTCTAATGTAAGACCAGTATTTGTAAATAAAAACATGCCCCACCAGCCAATGAGCATGGTTTCAGACCTTTGCATTGCATTGAAAATTTAACATATTTCAATATAGTACGTCAGAATCACTCCTGTGCAGAGCATCTTCTGGTTAAAGATAATGCAATAGTTGAAACTGCTAGCATCTCTGAATCATACCGATTGTCTTTACCTGATTTTTAATGTTAGTTTATTCTGCAAGAGAGTGGTTCAAAATGCTTTCAGCAGATTTATCAATTTCCTGTGAGATAAACTATTTTTAACAATGCTTTCTTCCAAATATATTTTAATTATCACTAGTGCATGAAAAGAACAAATTAGGAACAGATTCTGCATTTTACCTGTGACTAAACAGTACTTTTCTATAGATGTAGTTGAACTGAAGCCATTAAGACATGACCAAGACTATCAGCTTGGCCTAAAATGATAATACAAGTATACTGAGAGCAACTTGGTAGGTTGCTGGTGCTGCTGAGAAGAAGAACCCAGCTGTACTTCTCAAAGAGCTTGTTTACATCCCCCTGAGAGGTCAGTCTGGGAAACACTGGTGAGAAATGAAACCAAGAAGCAATGGGGACTGATTGAACACCAGTCTCTGCCTACACAGGAGAACAGTAAGTGCCTCTTCTCTATTGCATCTATGGTTTATTCCTTATCTCAATGTTGGTTTTCTATGCAGTCATATTAGGTTGAAAATTCCTGAGATTTTAAATGAGAATAGATAACCAAAGTTCCAAGCATCAGTGCAGTATCCAGTGCAGAGTGTACATGTTCATGATAAAGTACTCATTAACAACAACAACAAAAAGGTATGTTTAACTGAAGTATGATTACCACAGTGTAACACAGCACCTCTGTGATGCAGTCCTTAGAAAATATACTCTAGAGACAAATTTCTTTAACCTAGGTCAACAAATGTAACTATGGCAGATACCATAAGAACCTGAAAATAGAAATGACTGCTTGGAATTCTGCATTTAACTTCAAAAAGTAAATTACAGATATATCCTTCATTAATTTCCTTTTTTTTTCATTAATGTCACTTTATATACTTTTGCAAATTACTCCAGCAGAGAAAATGCTTTGCTTCACTTACGGAGAGTGGCTAAACCATGTTTTGTTGTCAAAAACAACAATAATCCTGCAAGTATTTTTGTTTGTTTGTTTGCTATCACATCAAGAACTATGATGACACCAGCCTAATAGAGGTAAATCCAAACGCAACATTTTTTCTGTAACATATAAATCACTTCTGTAATATCCTTACTTCGGGTTGTCTCTGCCAGTTGTAGTTACAGCCCATCTTCTCCACCCATCTGCCATCAGACATAGATCATCAGCTGTTAAATGCATTAGATTATTGACAATTAGCTCAGTTATTTCCTGTGCTAAACTCAGTCACCTCAGCAGAGATACATGAATAGAGCTATTTCTTACCAGGAAGCTGGATTCTGAATAAATATTACACCTCTTTAAAACTTCTTTCTACTTACTCCTCTCAACATTTTACATATGGCAGATAGTTCAATCTTTCCCATGTCAACAGGTGTCCAACTGCAGATTTGGTTGCTGTTTAGTCTACTTCAACCAAAAAGATCACTTTTGTGAAAGGGAAGAAGACCATAAGATTGCTAGTCGGATCTATACATTTTATTTATTTATCAATGAGCAGGAAAAGTGGACAATTAAGTAGGTGATAAGACTTGCCAATGACATCAGTCATGGAATCCATTCCATTGCATGCAAAGAGTAAAAAAGAGGATGCTTCAGCTTGAAAATTATGTGACTGAAGGGTTACAGCTGCAGTTAATAAAATTACAAACAGGGAGTCATTCCAGCAAAATTGTCAAGCAGCTGGTTTAAAAACCAACCAAATAGAAGTATATTTGCTTCTAATCTTTCCAATAAACACGGTTCAGTTCTTGGTGTTTCTTTTCTTTTCTTTTTCCTTTCCTTTCCTTTCCTTTCCTTTACGCTTCTTTCCTTTCCTTTCCTTTCCTTTCCTTTCCTTTCCTTTCCTTTCCTTTCCTTTCCTTTCCTTTCCTTTTCCTTTCCTTTCCTTTCCTTTCCTTTCCTTTCCTTTCCTTTCCTTTCCTTTCCTTTCCTTTCCTTTTCTTTTCTTCTCACTAGGAGGGTTATTGTGTGAGGATTCAGTTAAAATTGTAACTATGCATTCCTTAGCTAAAACATCAAGAATTAGAATCTAGGTTTTTATTCACCTGATTAGATACAAGAAAGAAGGAAGATGAAGTTACCATGGAGAGTGCTGAAGGACCTCTGTGAGTTCACCCTGTGGACAGCTATGATCCCACAGGGGAAACCTACAGGACTGGATGCATCAGCACTTCTCTTGAGCACTTAGACTTGCATCCTCCCCTCTGGAGCAGGAATAGATACGTGTTTTGAGGGACTGTTTGCTAGTTTGGCTGAGATGCATTTGGTGTTGTTGATTTACGCAACCCCCCCCCAAAAAAAAAAAAAGTTTCCAACACCAAGTCCCACAGCTCAGCTTCCACCAGCTGAATTCAAAAAGTGAATCAGGCCTATTAAGTTTCTCTAACAATGCTGGAAAAAGACTAAGAAGTAGGATTAAATACCTAGTAACACCACGGAGAAATATAAACTAAGGGTTGGTAGAATATTTTCCATCTTATGGGAGCATTTTGTATTAATATTTGGCCTCAATGTCTCCTTTTGTAGTCCAGTACTGTAAAGCCGAATCACTCTCTTGTTGAAAAATCTCTAGAGAAAATAACAAAATGCAAACGTTTCTCTATGTGCAACACATAGACCATCTGTAAGTCATACCATCTTTTTCCTTTCCTTAACACTGCAGACTCTCTACTAAGAAAGACGGAGAGCTCGATCTTTCCCTTTTGGCTTTCCTTAGAGCTAGCCAGCTGCTTCATGGAGCTATGAGCAGGGTTTATTTTTCCTGGCTTGGATGCAAACCTCTAGTTATTAATATGGGAGTGAGCTCTGCTGGCTGACAATTTAAGATAAAGTAAATTGAAAGTGACATAAAGGAGTGTGTGGGTGTTAATGTGCGTCACCGAGGTTCTTTTCTGACATCTTGAAAGGTCTCGTCTGTATGGCTGACACTAGCAACCTTTACTAGTGACCCTGTGCTATTAAAGGGTAGGCACTCTCATTGATTTGTAAAAGTGACAGATGCAGCATGTGGTTGTAAATTAGCCATGTGAAGTCAGTCTCCAGAGATTTCCAAGCATGTTTTTTCCTTTGCAATGATTTGTGTTCTTCCATTTGCCAAGCTGCACGAAGTGAGGCACTTAACTCTTTTTCACCAGTCATCTCATTGTACTTTACTTTGTTTTCCTGATTCTTTTCTTCTTTTCCCACTCTCCCCAATCTATTATTATTCACAAGACTACACTTCTCAATTGTTTCTTAAGATGCTTTTCTTTTTCTCTTCATAGTATTTTTGAAGAAGGTTAACAAAGTCATATCAGGATAAAGCTGAAATCTCTTCCAAACCCTTAAGCCCTAGCTTTTATTTACAAGTACATGTATATTTATATATATTTATATATATACACATGTGTATATGTACACATGTGTATATATATAAATATATTTATGATTTTTTCTTATAACAGGATGACTGTTCTGGTGAGGATTTTATTACTAATGGTCACTGGTCACATAGAGTGCAAAGGGAGACTGAGTGAGCTTCCAAGTATCTTCAGTTCTTACACAGAAACTCAGGTGCGATGGAATAGCACCATTTAAGAAAGGGAGAAATTATTTTATACAACTGCAGCTGCATAATGCAGATGATAATGGGAAATAAATTTAAATGTTTCTAGCATCAATCAGGTAATTCACATCAGCCTTTTAACAGGTATCTACAGTGATCATACGAAATTAAGACTATGGGGGACCTGGAACCACCACATGTTCCATTCCTACCAAGTAAGAATTAAGCTAGAGCACACAATCTACCATCTCTCTTCTGTGAATTTCCTTCCATGGAAATTCAATCAAGCCATTGTAATGCTGATTTTAGGTATGTACTTATATTGCAACTTATCTGCTACAATAAATCAGAGTTCCATTTAGGTAAAGATTGGCTGGATGATCAACCTCTAATAATTAAATGTAGGACATTAAACACATATCACTAAAAAGTATCTATGTGCCATTTGCTGCAAAACCAAACCCAAAGCAAAACAAAAACATGTCAAGACAAATTATTCCTTGGTCTAAATGTCACCAGCTGTAAAAAGCACCATGACAAAATGTTAAAAGGTCATGACCTCATAAAACTACTATTCTAGCTCCTTATCCTAAATCACTTCTGATTATGTATGGTAAGTTCTTTCCATTTTGAAGTGGAAAATACTTTTTCTGAGAACTTCAAGCTGGGCATTGAGTGTGGATCCAGAGGTGAAAGGTTCAGGGTTTTAGCTGCTAAGCCACCAATCTCTGTCCTCTCTTCCTTTGTCTTTCCTTTTACACTTAGTTACAACAGTTTTTTCTAGTGAGTATTCATTCTGTGGAGAAAGCTTGTGTTGAAACTGTCTTCCATGCACTTTAGGATTCTACCAATTCATAACATCACTATTCTTCTTTCTAGCTTCAGCCAAATGCATATAGGTACCCTATTAACGCAGTTGCATTTGAGGCTGAGATGTTGGTCCATAAATTTGACTTTGAAAAAAAAAAAAAAAAATCTTATTTCCAAACCTTTTCCTTACAACAGAAATGGGTCATATTTGATCAAAACTAAATCTCAGTGCACTGTGATCACTGCAACGCCTCACTAGATCACCTCTATGCAATCTTGTTTGTAAGTCCATGATAGACTTTGCTGGGAGAAGCCCACTTCCTGAGAGAAAGATGAATTACAGAAATGACAGGACCCTTTAGTGTTAAAATTTAGTACAAAGCTATATTACCATAATAGTCACAGTGGAAACCACTGTCTCATCAAGCTGCCGAATCTCAGGCCATAGAGTTAATTATTTATGTGTTCAGAACTGCTGTTTTGGGTGCGTTTGGAAGGCTGAGTTAACATTGTACAGGGTTGGAAAGGGTTTAAGGATTTCCAGTGTCTTCCCCCCCACCACCACCACCACCTTTTCCCACAGTAGCTTCAAAATGTTTTATAATTATTCATTTTAAACCTATTTCCTGGTCAATCATTCTGAAGCTACTCATTCCTACCCTTTAGTAAGATCCAAAACTGACTGTTACTATGGAAACTGCTACAGATGTAACTGCTGCAATTCACAAGAAAGAGAAAGAAGAGGAAAATGGATCAAGAAGTGTCACTTGCATTATGCCAAATTTCATAGCTATGTATGAATTGCATGCTGTGAATAAGGTTCTTTGTGAACCCCAAAAGTTAGAAAGGTCACCCCAGTATTAGAGGAAATGATTCCTAAGTCAGTAAATGAATTGCTTTCAAAAATCTTGTGTGAAAAAAAGAATTATTTATAATCTCTTTTTTGAACCACTTTTCATACAAAAAAAAAATAATGCATATATATATATTTCATTTTCTTTTTTAAGTGTCTTTGCCTATAACCCAATTTTGATCTCTCTTTCCTTTTTTTGAGGGGGCTGGAGACACTCACCAGAAAAAAAATAAAATAAAAAAATCTTAGGTTTCTTTAGGTCTCAATCTGCTTTAATCACAACTGACATGCGAGCAGCATTTGTTACCAGGTGGTCAGTTATCTGTTTTCCTTGCATATTTAAAGGTATTTTATGCAACTACTCAAAACCCCTCCCGAAAGTGTGTGTATTAAGCAAAAGAAAATGGGGCTGTGAAAACTCAAAGGAATGGAAATATTGTAGAAAACAAAAGCTGTGCAGGAATGTACTCAGCCTGTTTCTCTTATCAACTACAGTATTTTTACACCCCCATAATTTTCTCTGACTGCAAGCAGGTTTCTGCAGACATAGCCTGGAGGGCCTCAGAGAGGGAAGGGAGAATCAGGCCTTTAGTCTAGTGCTCAGCTGCCATCAATTATTTAGGAGAAAAATTATGTGACATTTTTCTTTCAATTATGCTGTTTAACAAGGCTTGGGAGTTAATACTGACCAGAAGATGTTTTATCCAAGATATGCTGTAAAATACTCTGCACTCTGTAGAATAGATCTCCATTGGCTCTCAATTAATGTCTGCAGCCATGCAACCACACTAAACTGACTAATCTGACTTGACTGGAGCTGAATGCACCTCAGTGTTTTTAATTTTTTTTTATTATTATTTTTTCCCTCAAAATATACAGAGAAGAATTGTTTGTGCTGGATGTGCAGTAATAAAAATTTGTCAAATCTGTCAAAAGACTTAACTCCTAAATATAATTCTTCAGAGAGAGGAGTGTATAAAAAACAGAAGGCATGCTGCTTTACTATTACTGTGGGGACTGCGTGATCCTGTGCCTGACAAAGATCTGTTTAAGATGTATGAGCAGTGTTGTGAGTCTGTATCCAACAACATCCTTATTGTTTTTTCATCCAGCGGTTTAGACTTCAGCTTGGAAACTCACTCCTGCCTTTTGCCCTTGACTTCACAGTTCTGCACAAGTGACTAAGTACATTCCCAGGCTGTGTATTTTACAAACTCTGAAGAGTAAGCAACAATTTAAATATTATGACATGCACTGAGGCATGCATCAGATGTAAAGAGGAAATGCTTACCAAGTATATTTTTAACAAAGTCTTATTTCCACATGAAGCTCTTTGCCTGGCATCACAGCTTCTGAAAATCTGTAGTGACTCACTCACTGGAAAACTCAATGCAAGTGCAAATGTAATCTCTCGATTTGACAATCACCTGCCCCCTTTTACAGCTCCATTACTTGATGTTTGCTAACTTGATCATAAATCATGGGACTCCTCTGAGAAATAAGTTAAATCATTCCCTTTAAAATTTATATCTTTTTTTTGTGTTCAACTATTGTTTTCTTTTAGCATGCTCAAACAATATCCCTATATTTATCTGACTAGTTTTGCTGTGTTTTCTTTGCCCCAGAAGTGACAAAATGTGTAGCATAAGAGTTCCAAAGCTGTTAAATTGCGTGTCATTGCCCATTGTTCATTTATGTTGTACCACAGATTTCAGATCAGCACTGCAAAATCAATTCTGACATGAGCCAAACAAGTATTTCTTGATGTTCTGGTAAACAGAGAGGCTACAGTTTCAGGAAAGCCTTAAAATCTGTAAAGAGAATGTGTCTGTAACTCTGTTTCAACCATTTAGCTTTTGGAGGAATAGTCAACTTGATTCCAAAAAACTACAGAAAATTTCCAGTCTGTATTACTTAGTTTATTTCTATTCTTTAATCACTTGTAGGCCTTAATATCCAGGGTGATTGCTTTAAAATGCTGCATTATCTTTGAACCATGATACTCTATACATATTAGTGTAATCCCAGATTAAGAAGAAAAATTGAGGAATGAGAGGGATGAAAGTTATTCAGCAAAGCCAAAGAAACTTCCTTCCTTACAAATTTGGTGTCCCTTGTGAATCTGATTCAAAGTTATACAGAGCATAAACAACAACCTAAAGAACTGAGATTGCAGGAAGAACAATTTGCTTTAAAGGACTGATTCATACAGCATTTGGAGTTTCCTACATCAGTGATTTGTGCGTGTTGTTTGCCCTGTTTACTTTGTCGCGGACTGCATCCCCCCTCCAACCCTTCAACCAGAGAGACACCTACGTGCAGGTAAAATACAGTATGTTGAGCTGCCTGTAGTTATTTTAAGCTGAATGCTGCCTTAGAACACAGAGATGAGCTCTGCAATGTTTCCTGTAGAGGTGTACCCAAGGGAAGAAGCAGCCAACAGACAGCTCTCAGCCACATTTTTACTGCTCCAAAGTCCTCAGCAATGCCTCAAAACATGCCTCACTTCCAACAGGCTATGTATGCCGTGAGCCACTCCACCGTCCCTAGCAGAGACAGTGTGGCCCTATCTGTTTGACTCCAAGCAAACCCTTTTTGCTAGGGTTTACCCCAAATGGGGAACAATTTTTGCAATTCAGAAAGTTTTGGTTTTTTTTTGGTTGGTTGGTTTTTTTTTTGGATCCCTTTCAGCCTAAAAAGAGGGGGCCAGTGTGGGATGAGGATTTTGCCTGAGGAGTCACAATATCTTTCCCCAAATTGATCCAGTGCAAAAATTACATCTCAGTAATAGAAGTAAAGAATCAACACTTTGAAAAGTTACATTCAGAAAGCAAAATCCTTAGAAAGGAAAACCAGGATGCATTTCCTTTCTCAACTGAAATCACAGTACATCCCTATCTTTCTACAACCCAACGAATTTATCAGCAGCTCACATTGTGGCAGATGATCTATCAGCAGACAAGGGTCTGTGAAATCATCTCACTCTGTTCACAAATATGTCATACATATAAAGGCTCCCTTTGAGTATCAGCAACACTGCTTCTTTTCTTAAAGAAAGAAAGATTTTTATTTTTTCAGTCTTGTAGCAAATTAGAAATATATAGAAATATTTTGACAGAAACCTGGTCTAGATAATGATTTTTTCTCCACTTGTTCTTATATCTTTCTTCAAAAGATAAATTTAAAATATGGCCACAATTTCTCTTAAGTGTCTGATCAGAAATAAAGAACATAACATTTCACACAGAAGAGGCTTTTCAAACATTTGTATGATTCGATGTGAAAAATTCCCATTATCCCAGAGGAATTTAGTGGAAGAGTGAAATCTCAGGAGCATGAAATCACCAAAAATGGAATGGAAATTTTTCCCCCACTAAATTTTCCATATAAAAATATCCCTTCTCTTTTATAGACGTATATTAAAAGCAAGAGGTAATAAAGACAGAAATAAACTGTGTAATTATCATACTTTAGGCATTTAACATACCTTGTATTTATGAATTGTAGAGCTTTTTTATTTTGTAATAAATAGTGAATAATTGATTTATCTCTGTGTTTCCAGTAATTTGTTCCACATTCTCTGTACTTGCTATTTTATTTCATTTTCAAAGAAAAGCCAGCAAGGAATTGATTGACATACTTTGGTTATAGTTACGCAGAGCTTTATTTAAGATGAATTTCAAGGAACACACACTTTTTTTTTGCTTTGAAAGACTATTTCTATTTGAAAAATAACATATATTAGTGTACATATGTCTTTTTTTCATTAAGACCATTATATTCTGTATCATTCAGTATCATTATACTGGTGAAAAGCACTCCACAGCACCTGCAAAATTTGCAGCACTTATAAGACAAGAAATACTTTGCTCTCTTACATGGTGTGACAGACAGGAAAAATAGAATCTTGTGAGGTGAGCCTAGCAGAGTTACATATCTATAACCATCCCATGAAATACAGTGGTTATTTATTTTAATGATTCTGGCTTTAGATGGCCTTACTGTTTATTAATCTCCTCTAATTCTATTTTATATCAAGGATAAACTGCAAATATTATTAGAAGATGTTTCTGAAACTATATCACAATGAAAAACACCCAAATAATTGCATGTACACAAAATAAAGACCAGTTGCAAGGCCCATTTGCATGTCCAGTTAATGTAATATGTAACTCATGAGTAACAATTCCAGATCTTTATAAAGGTAACCTCCCAAGAAATCAGTGCATCATGTGACAGATATTTTAGAATGTCTGCCTTCAAGAGAAAAAAAAAAAAAAAAAAGTTTAGGGGGAATGTATTTCTAGGACAATAATCAGTTTCTTTCATTCACAAGGCGACTGGTTACTACATTTGGGTTAGATTCCAATGTTGTCTTTAAAACATTACAACACTTTAAGATTTGAGATGGTATACAGCAATTGCTGAAAGGTGCCTTGAATGTATGTAATGTTTAGAGGAGCAAATCATGACATTAATTCAACATTCCTTTGAAGAAATATTCTATTTTTTTCTTGATGAAAAAGTACTGCACAGTATTAATGTTAATGACGTGATGTTAAAAGTTAATAACAGAAATGTTTTGTTTTGTTTTAATTAAACAGAAATTAATCTAATCTTTGGAAGTCTTTATCCAAAAGAAAACTAGTATTAGAACCTCAACAGAATCATTCTGGAAACTCTTCTTAAATAACAAACCAATTAACTTGGTTAAACTATTTAATCATTGCTTTACAGATAGAACTCACAGAATTTCAAGTGAGAATTACCATTATCATTTAAAAAATGGAAAAGATCCCTTAGATGTCTCTATGTGACTTGAAGAAGAAAAGATGGCAGCCAGAGTAGAACTACACAGTTCCCTTAGGGATAAAAAAATAAAAATAATAACAATAAAAAGAAAAGAAACACTCTCTGCCCCTGTGCCATCTTGTGAAGATGATTACCTGTACTTGTCAGGCATCATGATTCATGACAGACAGCAGAAAAGATGCATGTGTGCTGTGTTATTGTGGAATGAGAATAGATTACAGTATTTAGACAGCTTTAATGTCTGGTTACATACTGGAGACACTACATATCAATGCCAAGTTTAGGACATTGTAGAGCTTCTCTGGTAGACTAAGAGATCTCTAGAGATGTACAACTCTTCCTATAAGTGTAATAATTATCAATGTGATAATCTGTGCCTCGGCTTAATCCACCCATTACAGAAAATATGGGGCTGCTCACAGAAGTTTTATATACCGATTAAAAAGGGAATGTGTATGTTCTCCATAAAATACAGATTTCCTTCCTTTAGCTGTATTAAAAAAAAAAAAAAAAAAAAAAAAAAAAAAAAAGACATTGTCTTGCAGCTCTGATTATTTTTCTGACTCTGTTCACAGAGGTTTGGTTACTTGTTTCAACCTTCTCCTGGTAGTAAGTGTACCAGTAGTTATTTTATATATAAACATTTAGTTATATTATCCCAGTAGTTATTTTATATATAATTATGTATACATATATATATATAGAGTTTAATTTAACATTTTTAAATTGAAGGGGAATCAGAGGAGTTTTGTTAAAATTAGTCTTGGTAAAATAATATGATTTCGAAAGACCAAAACCACATTATAGCTAATCTTTGTAGGGTTTTTATTATAACAAATTGTGTAGAATGTTTTGCCTCACTTTCTTTAGTCATGACATTTTATTTATGCACTATAATAACTTTTAAGCAAACACTGTCATGCTGTTAATACACAGCAAACAATATAACTGCCTTTCTTAAGAGCTCCCTTTCTCACTTCTCAAACCACTACGAATCACAACAAATACATCTCTGAGATTAATATTTTTCTTACCTAAGAAAAGTCACCAAGTTGATCACCATCTGAATCTTTAAAGCATTTCAAAGCCATCTTCCATCTGTATCTTTGCCAGAACAGTACAAGGGTTTCTTTTCAATTTGTAGTTGCACTGGGGAGGTGTTTTGATTTTTGATTTAGACCATGATCTCCCAGAGGTTTCAGGGTTTATGGCTGAAAGATAAAGCTTCATGTTTTATGTTTCCTTGCAGCAGAGCAGTAATATACACTGCACACTGTGCCTCAGTCTATAGGTTTTTGAAAGCATGTCCAGTACCTATTTTGTGGGTCTTTGGACACTCAAGCACGGTTTCCTGAGGGAAAGAGTCAGGCTGCACACATTTTCAGCTTCTCTTTGTTCCACAAACTATGTAATACTCTCAGAGAATACTCACAGTAATGTGTGGTAACAGACTGGAGTGTCTATATAAAACTATCTGAGTATTTGGCACCTGGTATTATGGCCTGCCCCATAAAGCCTTGCTTGCATTTAAACAATTCCTTAACTCTATACCACGACTTACCCAATGCTGGGTGGAGAATTAAATAAAGCTACTCATATGAGGGACCACAACTTGTTCTTTCCTGAGCAAAGTCAATCACAAATGAATATGGATCTGAAATAATGCTTTAACCTTAATAACTCTTTGGTATCCCTGTGTATCTTAAACTCATTGTTTCAAATAGTGCACAACTGCCTATATCATGTGGGAGGCACAGAGCCAGCACAAACAGTTCCAAACAAAGCAGCCTGCTCAGTGTTCAGCTGGGAGCTTTATTCAAGCACTGACCCACTTGAAATGGCAAGTGTACTGAGCCTCACTTAGTAAAATGTGTAACATGGAAATTATAACCACACATCCATTGTCATCTTTGACAATCTACAGTGGTGACAGTACAAGTAAGCCTAAAACTACTTTAAAAAAGTAGTAATTAAAATTACACATTAATGGTTACATGCACAGAACTATTAAACTTGCTCTCATCTGTAGACACACAGAACGGGTACATTTTTTGTGTATTTACTTCACCCTTCACCACCACAATTGCCAAAAGTTTGACAAAATGTGCTTTCTTTCCTTCATTTCCCCTTTGCTGCTCAGAGGACTGTTAGATTCTTGTGTGTGTGTGTGTGCCAGTTCAGGCTTATAACCCTGCAGTTTTAGTTTATCTTGGCTGTAAAACGCAATAGTAATTTATATGCTTCTGTGAGGCACTGCCAGCTGTCTAGCCAGCAGTTTAAAGAAAGAGCTGTAACAAGCATGAGTGCATAGGGGGTAAGAGAAGATGCATGCAGCACACAGCCATGTTCCTGTTTCCTTAGCTGGTGGTGGTTATGTCTAAATGGCATTACAGAAAGCTGTCAGCGTGGTGAGATTCTCTACACACACACCACACACCTCCTCCCGTGGATTTCTCACTCTGTTCTTTCATTCCTTACCAAAGAATAGGTTTAAAGGATGAGACAAAGCCTGGAGCAGCTGTTCTGTGATACGGAACGTGAGTTACGAGTGTAAAACCTTGCTCCCTCCTGCCTTTTTCCCCTTTATCAAGAGAAAGCTCTTTGAGCAGGCAGACAAAGCTTGATGGTGATCTTGATGTACTTGACACGGGCTTTGATTTTAGCTTACCTGAGCTCTAGTTTTTGATGTAATACAGTTGTGAGTTTTATTTCTTCCATAGCTGTGCAGTATGCTTATTTAAACTTTACCATCACCGTTGTTTTGGGAACAGAAAAAAAAAAAAAAAAAAAAAAAAAAAAAGTATTTTGCCTGTAACTCACTTCAGTCAAGGACTTTTTTCCCTGCCGTTTTCTTTAAAACGTTGTCATATGCATATGTAAAGCAAAAATTACACCTTCACAGTCCCTGTGTGTTGCAGAAATCCTTCAAATAGCCTCAATAATTTCCCTGAAGTCCATTAAAAAATGCTAGGTTAGACTCTGATCTCAGTGCGACCAGTGTGAATCCGGAAAAAAATCCCATGTCATCCCACTAGGATCAGTAGAATTCATTTAGTATTACACTGATGCAACAGATAAAAACCTGGCTCAGTGCAACCCTTCCACTTACAATGCAAAATACTTTCTTTTCCCATAAACTTTCTTTAAAAATCAAACCATCCAATCTTTTAACTGGAGTTTTTGGACTCTTCAACACACCAGCAGAAAAATATGGATTTGATTCTTGCAATACTCTTAAAAAAGCTGAGAATTATGATCTAAGACATTTTTAGCGCAGAAATACAATTCTCCCTCAGCTACCAACAATATTGCATAACCTTTAATTGGATTTGAGCTACAGTTTTCCTATAGAGTGCAGCAGGAAAAAAAAATAAGATACACAAACAAAAAGGAATCCCAGGAAATGTTGAAATCATCTTGATCATGGCAGAGCACAGGGTACAGCTATTTCTTATATGACAATTTTAATTATTGGCCTCACAAAGTACCATGGAAAGGGAATTTCCCCTCAATCACAACACACACCCTGTCCAAATTCATGATGTACAAAGTGTTTTGGAGTATCTGAAACCCACAATAATGAGCAACTAATCTAAGGTGAGAATAACTAAGCTTCCTTAGGCAGAGGAATATGCAGATAACCCACAAGTCCATATATATTTCGAAGCACAATTTAAAGTGTGTTCCCATCTGGAAGGTCTTGGCTCCTATGCTGTTTATTTTAATAAATCCTGGCTAAGTAGTTAAATGTAATAGAGCCCTCCCTCAAGGTGCAATTTTCACCATGATTCAATAAAAATAAACCTACAAATGCATGATCTCGTCTTTCACAGAGCCCATGAACAGGTTTGTTTAATCATAAAGAATCCTAGAGGGGTCAGAAATATAGACAGGAAGTAACAAAATGAGATTCAACATGAAAAAAACTCAAGTTAATGTGTCTGAGGGAAAATAAATTGAAACAGATATTCAGCAGGAGGAAAGCACTTGCAAAACAGGGAAGGTAAAAGAGCTCAACCAGAATAAGAGAAAACTGAAAATTAGCAAAGAACTTGTGATACAAAAGTGATGACAAAAGAGACCACTGTACTTTCTGAAACAATATGAAAATCCTTAATTTCTTTTATGCAAGGGGTGACAACAATTCAGATAAAACAGAATGGTGTTAAAATGTCCAGGGAAATTCAGAGAAGATCCTAAATTCAATAAATAAAAGATCTTACAACACAATGGAAAAAACAAACAAACAAACAAACAAAAAGACAATCCTGAGCTTTCTTCTGAGTATTTCCATGGACTTAAAAGCTAAGATAAGCTAAATCTCAAATAGTAACTGCTATGATTGACTGCAGAGTACAGGCACCAGGGAGACATCAGAATTATTCAGGCCAAGGACTGACTCCTCTCAGCCTCTTCCTCTTCATCGTCCACAGAAGGAAACAGCCTCAGATCAACAGAAAACTACATGGTGGTCTGCAGGATGGAAACACACAGAGTTCTTGGTCCAAGAAGGTGTAACTATGATTCAGAAGATGGAAGAAGACCAAATTAAATGTAAATTGAATATCAGAAAATAAATAAATAAATAAATAAATAAAACACATCCCTACACTGAAATCTAAGTCCAGCCTCCCAGAAGACTTGGAAGAAAGTATCACCATCTGTTGGATTACTTAAAACAAAGGAGTATAACACACTACAATGTACAGATTTTGGTGATTTAGTTGGTGGTTCTGACTACACAAGTCTCATACCATACTAGTTATTCAGATTCTGACCTGAGGTATTTGCATAGCACAAGCTGAAGCCATGAAGCTCCCCACTCTGGCTGCAATTGTCTACCAGCCTGCCTTGGACTTCCAAGGAGCAAGTAGACTCCACCACACTTTGCCTCAGTAAAGTCACTGGGCCAAAGACTCCTTTACACTCCTCTCCATGGGTTTAGCACAGAGGACCCTTCCAGGAGGCAGCCAATACCTCCCACTCTAGATGGGATGAATGGGACAAGTTAACTAATCCGTCTCTATCACAGCACCATATTTTGGACTCAATTTGTCCTGTCCTTGTCCATCTGGGAAAGGATAATCTAGATTTCTATGCAATCTAGATTCCTAGAAGCAATCATTTACTCTGAGCTTAAACTAGTTTATTGCATTTCATTTGAAACTGTTTTAACTTGCTGCTTGATTTATGGGAAGATGTGTGTGAAAAGGAAGAAAAACACATTTTCATCCATCTTTCCCACAATTAAGTTTTTATTTATTTAAACAATCATTTTAGTAATTTCACACCATTCTGTGATTTTATGATTCTTTCTTCCTTGTCACCAAAAAGTAACAAATGTCTGGACATAGATCTTAGTAGAGCAGTGCACAAGAGAAGATATAGGCTTTGCTGTTAGGCTGTTGTGCAGATACAGCAGTTTTATTAACACTTATTTGCTCCTCTCTAAAAATTGTACCAGTAAAGATAAAAATGAACTTCACAAAAGAATGACAATTACTGTCTTTTCTCTCTTTTATCAGCTGTATTTTTCTCTCCATAGAATCATAAAATCATTAAGGTTGGAAAAGACCTCCAAAATCATCTGGTCCAACCATCCCCCTACCACCAATACTACCCACTAAACCATGTCCTTAAGTAAACCCTCAAGTTTAATCCATCTGTTAAACTTGACCTCTTTCTATGTTCTCTTGGACTTCTTAGATTTGATGTCACAGAAATAATGACAAAATTCCTGGAAACACTTCCAGAACTTCTGGCTACTTTAGGTGGATTCAGAGCTTTACTCCATCCTTACGGATGTTGCCTGTCTGTATTACAATGAAGAAATAAAATAAATGATAACTCAAATGCCAACTGCTCACTACCCCAAAATTATGCATGATACATTTTTTCCTATTTGCATGTTTTCCTTTTTTTTAATCAGGAATAAGCTGGCAAAAACAAGCATGTAAATTTCCTTTGCTACTACAACCTTAATTCATTGAGCAGGAAGGAGACAGACCTAGTCATGACAAGAGATTTTTATTTTTTTAATTTTTATTGGCAAATATGAAGCATAAATCACTGTTTTCCTCAAAAAGATCTGGTTCATATTTTGAAGATTTTATTTCAGTCAAGTAAAAATTTCTAACTTTCATATGGAAAGATAAATTTTGAGATTTTTAAATGCCTAATTTTTATAACCCGTACTCTTTATGTTATGAAATTCAACAAAAAAATAAATGGTTGAGAAAGCTCCTCTAGAGTTTTTGGCCACCAATCTGATTGGTTGTTGATTTTGATTTTATTTCTTTTAATAGAAGCTGATTTATAGTGAAGATAGTAGTCATCAAAGTAATGACATACTTTCTTTGAAAGAAAACGCCTTTCATGCTCCACAAGTATATGATCAAAATGAGTAATTGGATGAAGAGCAGATGTCAAAATTAGAGACACAAAGTCGTGGAAGCAGGCAGAGAACAAAAGATGTAGAGGTAGTTTTAAAAGTATCAGCCACTTTTCAGACAGCCACCTGTTAAGTAAGCTGCTGTCCCCTGATAGCTGAGACAATCCACAAAACGGCTCCTGACAGGTTTCTGAAACAAAAACCAACATAAGATGCAGAACTGTCATTAACTGCTTTTCACTAGAAGCAGATTGTGGTCCTGCTCACATTTAACTCTGTTGTATTTTACATCTTCTCTTGTGAGACAGCCCTTCTTGACTTTTTTTCTTCAGGACAGCTTTCCTAAACACTGAGAAACCTGCTCTTGTTCCTCATACTCTGTCTGCTGTAATGAGAGCAGTTTTCAGCCCTTTTCAGATTCCCACACATTTGGTTAATTTTTGTCTGTCTGTCTGTCTGTTTTTCTGTTTCTCTCTTTCTATCTACCTATTTGGAGACAGGGATGCTTGCATGGCAAATTTAGGCGGCTACTAACATGCTTCCTTTTCATATTTACCTTTGTTGCAATTCTATGCTTATTGATACCTGCAGATTAAAGGTTGAAAACTGCCACAATAGAGTATTTCAGACTCCTATGCTCTCAACAGAGCACCCACCTCCTGCCAGATTTACACAAATGTTTGGTTTAAGAGTTTGGAAGCCAGCAAACACAGGCGTTGAGCCTGGCTACTTGGTTACTGCTCTGGAGGCAAACAAAAGGAAGGAAGTGAACAAATCAGTGGGAGAGAGAGACAGATTAAGTTAACAGAGACTCTGACCCTGAAAGCTCAAGAATTAAAGTCAGGGAAAGCAGAGGCACTAGTTAGTTGGAAATTCCTTTGAATTCCTTTAATCCCTTAGGTCAATTTAAAGGGAAATGATCTGACCATTCTGCATCTGCTAGTGATTGAAGGCAAATAAGGAGCTTTGTGTGATTTCCAGTTCAAGAAGTACATAGTACACACAGATTTTATGAAAGCGAATACAGCAAATCTCATTTGACCTAGGCTGACTAATAAATCCTGAGATGCGTCTAACATATGGGAAGCTGTTGCTGGTACAGACTCCCAAGAATTAAAAAAAGAAAGAAAGAAAAAAAAAATATATATATACACACTAGTCTCAAAAGTGAAGAGAGGGAAAAGGGAAATAATTTATTGCAATGAATATTTCTGGCTGAAACACTGAGTCCTCAAATTATACTCAATATTTAGACTACTACATTGTAAACCGGGGAAAAAAAAAAAAAAAAAAAAAAAAAAAAAAAGAGAGAGAGAAAAACAAAGAGTAAGAAAGAGAGAAAGAGAGAGAGGAAAATGAGAGAAAGCAAGAGAAAAAGAAAGAGAGAAAAAGAAAGAGAGAGAGAAAGAGTGAGGAGAGAAAGAGTGAGAAAAAAAAGGAAGAGAGAAACAGAGAGAGAGAAAGAAAGAGAGAAAGAGAGAAAGAGAAAGAGAGAAAGAGAGAAAGAGAGAAAGAAAGAAAGAAAGAAAGAAAGAAAGAAAGAAAGAAAGAAAGAAAGAAAGAAAGAAAGAAAGAAGGAAAGAAAGGAAGAAGGGAGGGATCGAGGAAGGAGGGAAGGGAGGAAGGAAGGAAGGGAGGAATTAAGGAAGGGAGGAAGGAAGGAAGGAAGGAAGGAAGGAAGGAAGGAAGGAAGGAAGGAAGGAAAGAAGGAAGGAAGAGAAAGAGAGCAAGAGAGAGAGAGAGAGAGAAAGAAAGAAAGAAAGAGAGAGAGAGAGAGAGAGAAAGAAAGAAAGAAAGAAAGAGAGAAAGAAGGAAAGAAAGAAAGAAAAAGAAAGAGAAAGAAAGAGAGAAAGAGAAAGAAAAAGAAAGGAAGAAAAGAAAGAAAAACCTAAAATCACACCCTACTGGGCCTCTCAGATTGAGCTTTCTGCTACACATCTATAACTGGAAACAGTCTTCCAAGGCTTGTTTATGTAATGACACCATACAATAAGAGCCTGGCTACAGAGGAAAGCTTTATTGGGCCTTTTAATAAATATTATTAGTGTATAGCTCTGGAAATGATCCCATTTGGGCTTGTAATGTGCAGTGATTAAGGGCTAGACCAGACTAAAAAAACAGTTTGGCTTCCCAGAGACACCACAGAATGTTCCATGCCCTCCAGACCATCTACCCATTCCTCTGAGGTTCCCCATAGCCACCACACATGGCAGCCCCAGTGACAAGCCCTCTGCTCTCGGTGTGTTCCTTTCCTAGGGCCTGGGGTTCAACCTTCATGGAAATAGTCAGAGGACAGACTTGTCATGCCTTTTCATGACCTAAATCTACAGCAACACATGGCAAACAAAACAGAGTAGCAAACTAGCAAACTGCAGAACAAGGATCAGCAAGTTGCTGGAACATGTGGGTACACAAGCTCCTTGCATACCATTTTAAATGTTTGATAAATGGCATCAAACTGAGTTAATTTTAGAAAATATTTGGTTCGTTCAGGTGGCCAGTTTTAGTTCAGTCCCCTGAAAAGACCAGGCCTGACTCCAAATATCTACTCCCTCTCCTGTGTGATCTTCTCTTTGTTATTAGCTATATTTTCATCCTAAGGAAAAGGGTAGGGTGTTTTTTTGTTTTGTTGTTGTTGTTGTTTTTTGTTTGTTTGTTTGTTTTTTCCCTGACTATGTTTAATTATAAAAGACTCTCTTTTCCATATTTGTGTATGTGCAGTTCATGTTCCCATAGCACATTATGGAGCACCATCATTCAAGTGCATGAGCACTGCACCCTACCTGGGACTGTGCAATGCTTACCTGTGTCACACAGAAAGAAAAGGAAAAAGAAGGAAAAGGAAAAGGAAAAGGAAAAGGAAAAGGAAAAGGAAAAGGAAAAGGAAAAGGAAAAGGAAAAGGAAAAGGAAAAGGAAAAGGAAAAGGAAAAGGAAAAGGAAAAGGAAAAGGAAAAGGAAAAGAAAGAGAAAGAGAAAGAGAAAGAGAAAGAGAAAGAGAAAGAGAAAGAGAAAGAGAAAGAGAAAGAGAAAAAGAAAAAGAAAAAGAAAAAGAAAAAGAAAAAGAAAAAGAAAAAGAAAAAGAAAAAGAAAAAGAAAAAGAAAAAGAAAGGGAGGGGAGGGGATGGGAGGGGAGGGGAGGACGAGAAATCCTTCTGTCCTATAAAAACCTTAATCTTACAGTTTTTTCCTTCTGCTAACACATTTCACCTCTTAGCAAAGCAGCTGAATAAATGTTTATAGTTGAGGGTGAATTAGTATAATATACTAGTATACTGGTCACATCTCTTACAAAATCTAACAATGAGGCACAAAAAAAAAATAAAGGCATGCTTAGTATAGAGAGATATGTGTAGAAATGTAGGAAAATATATTTTGAGGAAGTACTTTGTGAAAGTAGTTGCAATAAATAAATAAATAAAAACAGAAAAAATTAAAAAAAAAAAAAAAAAAAAACAGAGAAAGAATAAAGAAAATAATAATTAAGTCAGCATACCAAATCCTTATCTCAGAAGCAGATGGAGATGAAGAGAATGTGGTTTTCAACTGGACTTCAGTCTCCAGTTCATTTCCTTTAACATTTAACATCTGAAAACAAAAGATCTCAAAGATTATAACCTGGATTTTCTTTTGCTTCTGTGTCATAAGTTGTCTGTAATTTTTTAATTTTACTAAAAAAAAAAAAAAAAAAATTTTGTTCATACTCGACTAAATAATGTTTCATTTAATATTTTAATTTATTTTTAAATTAAAAAAAAATACTAATTCTTAAAAATCAACACACAAAAAACTTTTCTTGTAGTACTCTAAAATATAATTATAGCAATTCTGAAATAATTTCATTTTGCAAAATTTGAAAAAGTTTCTAGACTTTAAAATAAAAACTTCCCCTATTACTTCAGGTGTCTTCTTAGGTGAGTTCAACCCTAATAATTTACTTATTTAAGTCTTCCATCCCTACTCTCAATATCACTTGAGAAAAAATCACACAAATTCTAATTTATGTTACTTACAAACAAAGAAAAATATTGGCAAAAAAAAATAGTACGGAAAAAAAAAGAAATACTGCAGCAGATATCTTGTAGCATAAAGATAATCACAGCTAGGTACATAGTTTGCTGAAACCTACAGCAAAATTTTGATTGCCAGCAAGCCATTCAAATATGATTTGTAGAAATTAACATCATAACCAAATATACTGGGATTATGGATGTAAACAGAGTGTGGTGCCAGCCATGGCACAGCATGGCCATTACCACTGTTTTGTTGTTGTTTTTGTTTTTGTTTGTTTGTTTTTCCTACAACAACGAACCAAATAAATAAATTACAAAAGACAAGAAAAAGAAGGTAAAAGTAAGCACAATGTAATCCTTGGGACACCTTATGTCTTCTCTGTTTTAACTTTACTCATTATACTCATCTCCAAAGAAGCATATCAAGTTTTCAACTTCTTTCAAGATTCTCAGGTATAAGCAATTTTCCCTGCCATACATCTGTCTTACTCACCATAGCACTGGCAGCTGTCACGTGTATTTTTCACACTGTGAATAAGACAGCAATTGTGTGCCATCAGTGAGGAACTACAGAGGAACAAGTGCTAGAAAAGAGACAGTCATAGCTCTTTAATGATGGGCTCTTGCACCAACAAAGCATGAACTTGTCCAGACTGAAAAAGAACACCTTACAATAGTGTTTGCATGTAAAAAACTCTGCCCAAGGACAGATAATTATTCGCACAAAAACTAATGACAAATTCTTAAAGAGACCTTTCTTATTCAATAGCACATGCTATTGAACTGGAAGTGATATAATAAAAGGCCTGAATGCTAACAATACTACCAAGAATGCCTCTAAACAGATCAAAACTGATGATGAGACCCAGAGCAAGGGTGAAGGAGTCAGAGGCTCAGATGGCATTTTCATTAATCGTTCCATCAAGGGTCAAAGGATCAGGCCAGGACAGATTCATTCTACAGATGAAAGTAGGCCTGCACAGATGGTTCACCAGGAGGGTTTTAGTTTCCTTGATTTTGGGAAGATGCTCCCTGAGTGGAGGGTAGATTCTGTGTCATGAAAAGAGGTTACAGAATCTTTGCATGACATTCACTAGCTTTAGAGAAGAAAGTCTTCTTCTGTGACTGACTGAGAACAAGAAAGTATAATGATTTGGTTAAAGTCCCGTAAACCAAGAAGGATAAAGTTACTCATAGTAACATCACAGAATGAAAATAAGTTCTGTGAGCTGATTCACTATTATATGTTTCAGATTTCTAGTACTGATACAAAAAGAACAGGAAACAATCAAGTTATTTGTAGTAATTAACAATAAAGATGCAATTTAACTGATCTAAGAGACATTTGTTAGGAAAAGTGATGTGATTGGTAGGAAATATTTAGAAAGTATTGATACATGTGCCAAGTATGCAAGCAAGTCCTACCTGGGAGGGGAACACATACCCCATCTGAAAAAATCAGTGTTCCAAACATGTAGTCTTGGTATTCTTCATCCTCCTGGATTCTCAAGAAATCACAGAATACAACAACAACACAAAAGGCACCCGTACACTGGCAAAGACAGAAACAGGCATCTTTAGAAAGGAAGAGGAGTTACAGAAAATTTTAGTCCAGACATATAGCTTCTGTTCTGAGGAAAACAAACAAACAAACAAAAACTAATGTTGAAACAGCCAAATATTTTGGCAACATAATCAGAAAATACTATCAAATGGGAAAAAAAAAAAAAAAAAAAAAAAAAAAAAAAAAAAAAAAAAAAGGAGAGACAAACAACAGTCAGCAAGGGTTTGTCAGGATGAAATAATGTCAGAAGAATCTAATTTTTTTCTGTGACAGAATAACATACTTCATGAATACAGCAGAAGCAGAAAATGACTTCTTTATAATTAAGTAAGGCCCTTGACTCTGTCTCACATGACATGCTCATAAGCAAGCTAGCAAAACTTGTAGAGATGAAATTACTCAAGGTAGATGTAAAAATGATTAGAAAGCTGTATTGAGACAGCATTTATCTGTAGATCACTGTAAGTTCCTTAAGGAAGGAATGTACTAAAGCTGAAGAGATGTTATCTGGTCCTGCAACATCAACATTTTTATTAAAGATCTAGATCAGAGGCTCAGAGACCATGTTTATCAATTACTGGTTTATTAATACTAAACAAGCTGGTAGGGGCTGGAAACATTCTCAAGGGCAGAATTCACATTCAAATTGATCATAGAATCATAGAATGCTTTGTGTTGGAAGGGACCTCCAAGATCACCTAGCTCCAAACCTCTTGCCATGGACAAGGACAGCTTCCACTAGACCAGGCTGCCCAAAGCCCCATCCAATCTGACCTTGAACATTTCCAGGGATGGGGCATCCACAATTCCTCTTGGCAACTCATTCCAATGCCTTACCACCCTCAGAGTAAACAATTTCTTCCTAATGTCTAACCTGAATCTACCCTCTTCTAGTTTGAAACCATAACCATTTGTTCTTTCCACTCCCTGACACAGTCCCTCCCTGGCTTTTCTGTAGGTCTCCTTTAGGTACTGGAAGGCCACTATAAGGTCTTCCCAGAGCCTTCTCGTCTCCAGGCTGAACAACCCCAACTCCCTCAGCCTGTCTTCATAGGAAAGGTGCTCCAGCTCACTGACTATCTTCATGGCCTTCCTCTGGAGTCACAACAACAGGTCCATGTGCTGAGTGAGGGCCCAGAGCTGGATGGGGTTCTGTAGGTGGGGTCTCACATGATCCTCATAAACTGAATAAAAGAAAAAGAAAGAGTGATGCAACCAAGTATGAAGACTTTAGAAAGACTAAATAGGATAACTACTGAATAGGGAGAGAATGAAAAGCCTCCTGCTCAGCAGTCCTACAAAACAGAGCTGGGAAGCTATTGCTTCCAAAGGCTGTTGCCTAAGCAAACCAGGATCCCTCAGCCTCTGCTTATGAGCCTCTCTCATATGTACATGTAAGCAAGCAAATACCAAAACCAACCAACCAAAACCAACCAACCAACCAACCAAACCAAAAACAAAAACTCCTTCAAGTAAAAATATAAAATATATGAAGCAATTCAGAAAAGTCCAGAGGAGAACAACTGAAAACAATTAGATGTGTAGAAAACATGACTTCTGGGGAAATATTATTAAAAAAAAAAAAAAAAAGATTACATAACTCAGAGAAGATAAAAAGTGATAGGAAAACATGGTAGCAATGTTCAGATACCATGTTCAGGTACAGAAGGAGAGAGAAGAATACATTGTTCTCAATGGCAGGTAGAACAGGAGTCAATGGACTTAAATTGAATAAGGAAACATGAGATAAGATTAGGAAAAATGTCTTTAGGATGAGGAAGGTGAAGCACTAGAACAGATTGCCTGGGGATCTTGTCAAATATTCATCACTGGAGAATTTCAGAAACAGATTGGTATAGTTTATCTTGACATGGGGCACAGAACAGACTAGGATTCAAGTCCTATTTTCTGTGCTTTTGTGTACATAGCTGACTACAAAATATTTCTGCGGCCTAGAAATATGGCAACTGAACAAGAATATAAGATCCTCAATTTGATAAAAAAACTTTAATCAAAGCAAGTGTGTGCCATCTTCAAGGCAGGGACTAGAAGTAATTTGAGAGGAAATAAAACATCAAGGTTTACTTTCTATCTTTATAAAAAAATACATTACATTTATGATAAAGGTCTCACTTCCATCACTCTGTCAGAAAAGACTGATACTATAGGAGGAGCTCCATCTGCTTCCTCAATGTGCTGATGTTATTAAGATGAAATAAGTGTACAAAAGACTATCATATGCATGTGTGTGTTAGTAAGAGAAGGAGAATCACTGAGAAGAGGAGCTCTTAGACAAGATGTCAAACCCATCCTGGAACAGAGGACTCTACCTGGTATGCTACAGACACTGTACAGGGAGCAAATGTGATCAAAGACACAATTGATCTAAGGTGCAGTTAAGATTCACATGGGAGAATGCAATCCACTATCACATTGCCATGATACCACAGCAAACGAGTGAAAAGAAACCCTGCAAAAGTAGAGTAGACATTACTGGAATTCTGTTAAAGCCACAGGAGGGTTTAACAGGCTGGTACATTGTTTGTTTGTGTGGAAGACATGTAAGATTTATGTCTGCCTCTAGAATGACCTACCAGAAATATTGAAACTGGAATAGATGGAAGGACTAACAAAAAAAAAAAAAAGTTGAGGGGAAGCAAGAGACTCTGAGAGGGATCTCATCACATACCGACATTAAACATGTATAAACATTTAATATGGAGGTAATTGCTGTTTCCCTTTTATTAGGAACTTTCAACTGAAGTTCCAGTGAAAAATAAGAAACCACTTTTCCCTTATCAATGCCTCTAAGGATAAAATAAGGATTTAAGGATTTTACTACACGTTCTTTTTTTAAAATTTCTTTTACCTTCACAGACATAGTCATAACAAAAGGAGTGTAACACTAGCTCTGTCACAGAAGAGATGATTTAATGATTGATTGTTCATTTTAGGCAGATACGTCTTGGTCATCTACACAAGTTAGAAACCTGAGAGGTATGCATTTTAACACATATATTTGGGTTAGAGAAAGACAGAAATATACAGTGTTTGTTTTAAGTAAATGTAATTAAATAAATAAATAAATAAATAAAGTATTAAACAATTTGGTGCATCTTAGCTTCAACTGTCCAAGTCTTCATAACATGACCACTGTGTCAGTCACTGCTTTATTCCTTTGTTGTTTGATTATTTGTTTGTTTCTGATTGTCTGTTTTTAAAAGTGTTTGTATTCTTCTAAGTTTTGGAAAAAAAAAAAAAAAAAAAAAAGATTGTCATAATGATATAGCATTTTTAAGATGCTGGAATATGTATCAGGATACAATGCCGTTGCCAATTGCCCCCATTACCAGCCTTCTTTCTGTGTCTGGTAAACATAGGCATTCTAATCCACTGAATCCTACAATTCTTACACTCTTGTTTTCTAATAATACATCTTTTTCACCTGAATACAAGAATAGGTCTATCCTTAAGTTCCTGGGTTGAAGCCAGAAATCCTGCCTTGTGTTTCAGCTGGAGAAGTTAAGCCTCTGCTTTCTTGCCTGCATTCTTCTGATGCTGCAAAATGTTTTCCACATTACATTTCAAACTGTAAATGTGGCTAAAGGATCCCAGCATAAATAGAAAATTATCTTCTGTATTTAAAATTATACCTAAAAACAACATAGGAAACCAGACAACGACAGTACTTGGAATATTTACATTTTTAAATGCTTAGTCTTTTAATTGTAACAGATATACTTACATTTTGTTTGTTTGTTTTAATAACTGGACTTAAAAGATTGTCAAAATAGATTTTTTAATGACATGACTTGAATAAATTCTTTAAACTACAATGAAGTTTCTTTCCCTTTGCCCCCTAAATTTAACTTAAATTTAACTTACTTCTTGGATGATCTAGGAAAAAAAAAAAAAAAAAAAAAAAAAACTATGAAAATCCACACAGGGTAAATAAATTGAATACCAGTTCTGGATGACAAGGGGAAAAGTTTGATATCATAGACAATGAGTAGTGGGGCAGACAGAGGTAATGTGAGTAAGACACAGTGTTTAAAAAGAAGTTATACTATGACTGCAAATTAGTGGAGCAAAACCTCATTAGAGGTCAGTCAGGTGGAACAACATTAAACCATCAGTCAAAGGAGCCTGAAAGCGTTGCATGCCAGTATACTCGTTCTACATATGGACTGATGTGACTGGTGTTTTATGCTCTTGGTTGAGTCACATCCCACCTCATTAATGGTATATATATTCCCTTTATTTTCTGCAGAAAAACATTAAAAATAAGACATGAAAGCATTTGCAGGGAAAGCATTTGCATGATACTCATTTGCAGGGAGAAAAACAACCAACCGACCAACCAACCAACAACAAAAAAAAAAGAAAGAAAACAATAAAAAATAAAATAAAATAAAATAAAATAAAATAAAATAAAAAATAAAATAAAATAAAATAAAATAAAATAAATAATAAAATAAAATAAAATAAATTAAAATAAAATAAAATAGAACATGCCAAAAGATTCTCTTAAAAGACATTTTAATTAGACTATCTGCATATATCTGAAAAGATATGGCCCTCCAGAAAGAATTTATGTTTACCACAAATAAAACTGCGGTCACTTCTACATTAAGCATCTGAAGAGCTTAGCACTGAAAACAAATATCATAGTGATATTTGCTAATAAGCTAGCTGAACTGATGGTAATCTTTATACTCTTTTGGATATATACTTGCCAAGACTGTGACCTCTTCTTCAGCAAAGTTGCATTAGAATGATGTACCTTACATAAAGTTTGTAAAGATAAATGTGTTGGTTAAGAGGACCTACAGTGATAATGTGTTGTTGAGAGAAGACATCTGCATTTGATGGTAATCAGATAAGATTTAGAGCCAATGATTTTTGTCACTGTTATAGTGATGAGTGACAACAGCAGCAAAAAAAAAAAAAAAAAATATATATATATATATATATAATAAAAAATCTGGACACTGTGAAGAGCAAAGAAGTTGACAATATACCGTTTTTTCTGCAACAGAACATCACCTGATGGTAGTGAAAAAAAGTGTGCCAGATTATGATAATACTTATTCTTGTATAAATCTGGGAGGTTTTCAATACTGCAAGTGACTCTTCAAGGATGTAATACATTTAAGCTCCATTTAATTTGCATAAAACAAACATTTAAGAGTTATTAACAATGTGAAACATTGTCATGTTCATAAACTACTATTAATTCATGAAATCATTAAGAGGCATTCAAGGACTGAGCTTGTGTTTTCAAGATCAGTTATTATTTTAATCCTAATGAAGACCATACAGAATTTTCCAAATGCCTTTTCCCTCTGTTTTGCATTACCTTGCAGTATGCAGAGTACAAGAAAATTAATTCAAGTTAAGCAAAAGAAGGGATCTCACTGTAGGACCACATTGGTTTTTGATATGTAGCCTCATCTATTTTCATCCCATAGTAAGTTCAGGAGTTCCTGGTTATGGAACTAAGTTTATTGCTGGTAATATACTCTGACTCCTATTTAATTTGTAGAATACATCTTAAATTTTAAAGAAGGTTTTAATTATAAAGAGAAAAAAAAAAGTGTTTGATCATATTTTGATCTCGTGGCCTCTTATGAAAATGAATTTATAAATCACGCCTGAAATAAGGAAATCAAACAGATTGTTAAAAAATTTTCAATAGTAAGATGATTAAGGCATCTTATTGCTGCTGTATAAGACTTGTTAATTCTTTCATTACGCTATCATTTTCAAGTCATGAGGTAGATTTCCACACAACTTTTCTTCCCTTTTAGACAGAAAAATCTGGTTTCAAAATTTCCCCTACACTAAATTCAAAGGTATTAATACGTTTGTTCCTAACAAGCAACCTCTAAACTTTCTTTTCTAAACACAGCTTATCTTCCCAAATTGGGAGGCAGAGAAGTCCTTTTCGATCAAGTGTTTCTGATTAGTCTTGCCTGAGACAGCAGAGTGATTGACAGTGTTTACACATTACAGGAACTGAGACGAGGAAAAAAAAAAAAAAAAAGATTCTGTATTTCAGATTGGCTTTACGTGTGATCAGAAAACCATCAAAAGACATCCTGACAGGAACCTCTTATCTGATTAGACACTAACTTTCCAACCAACCTTACCAATTCAGTTAACACTTGCCATTTATTTATTTAACAGTATTTTGGCTCCACTCTTGGCTTTTTTCCTAGTAGTCTAGTTTATTTATTTGCAACAATATTAATTAAAGAGGTAATCCATGAATTATATTAATTCACTTTCAGAGGGCCAACGATAAACCTATTAGTCTCCTAACTAAGCTTCCAACCTGAAGATCTCATGAACATTGTGCAAAATATAATTCTCTATTCCAGTTTGGGAAATAGATCCAAGTATCACAACAAAGTCCTTTTCATTTGATGAGACAAAACCAAACCTCACTCTTTGGAGGAGAAAAATATATCAGAGGTGAGCAACAAAGGACCATTCCATTTGCAAATGCACATATAGCAAGCTCAGAATACCTATTTAATGTGTTTTGAATTAAAACTACTCAGTTCTGCCTGAAGACCAAATTCAGGCCTGCTGTAATTCACTGAAAATCAGTTACATTGGATGGAAGGAGTCTTATCCTTTTTTTTTTTTTGATTTGAAATATGAATGTTTCAAATGATACCAATTTATTTATTTATTTATTGATTGATTGATTGATTGATGCTTCAGTCTTGATGAGACCGTAATCTGGGAACAGCCAAGTCTATGGTAGCAGTGCACACCAACAAGGCATAAAACGGCTTGACCTGTTTCCACCAACACTGCAGAGGAATTCATCCCTCCAAAACACTGCAACATTCTTTCTGATGGGGTCTTCTCTTTGGTTGCTTGTTTTTTCTTTTTTCTCACATAAATGTAGATGGAGAAAAAGTAAAAGAGAATCTACCAGAACTACACTACCATATGCCCACCTAAGGAAGCTACAGGACTTCAGAGCCAGTCAAGAGTTTAGGGAATAAAAAGTAATTTGATTACAGATGCTCAAGTAGCATTCATTTTGTTCTTATTAGCTGAGAAATGTCTCTAGGGATTGTATGCTAACCTTCTCAAAAGCAGATAAATGGCTCTATTAAAAGCAGAGTAGTTTGTTCACATTCTGTAACATCAGAACATTTCATGAACCCACAGAAACTGTAAGCAGAAGATAAGAGAGAAGAAACATCTTCCTCAGACCTTCTATAGATGTTTATATTTGTCTTTTGTTAATAGTAGTCCTGAAAGGGAGTTTATACATAGAAGAAATATTGAGGAATTGTGTCAATATGTTTCCTTTTACTTGCTTTAAGGGTCAGACATACTAAAAAAGGCAATATAAAACACCTTTATTTTTTAAGATTAAAAAGAATGAAAAGCTCAAATACAGTTTATTGCTTGATATATACTTATATCTTTTTATATATATATATATCTTTTTTTAAAAAAAATCAAAATGTTAGTATCAGGTTACAGTGATCTAAACTCAAAATATTTATAAATGATAAAATAATATTTCTTTGTAGTGACTCATAGTAAATTGAATAATTTACATTTCCTTTAATTAATCAAACTGACTTTATTTTCATAACTCCTCATTAGAATATTTTGCAAGAAAACCCAGGAATAACATAGACACGGTTTTATAACAGTAACCTGAGTACAAACCACATATGCTGTGTAGCAGTAGTCAAAGTACAACATATTTCAGAGTGCTGCTTTTTCAGTAGATTTGCACTTAAGGATTGTATTGAACCTAGAGAACAAGGCATAAGACTCTGGTCAACATAGCACCTTTAAACATGTGTGTGCAACTTCTACAGAAATTGATGAAAACAAAGCACAGACCTCTAGAGAGCCAAAAACAGGTTTTAAAGGCCAGATGTAAATCTCAGTGAAGTCAGTGGAAGTCTTGACTTAAATGAGCTTTGGATCAAAGCCAAGAGTTTACTCTGTAAATGTTTTCAAATAAAGTTCTGAAAATAAAATAAGCATTTCCATACTGTTTTTTGTAATAAAAAATTACAAAGGTAAATTGAGAAGATATCATTACTGAGATGGAAGCAGTTTTGCATGGAATTTCCTTTCCTTTAAGGAAAATACGTTTTTGGCTCTACAGAAAATGTCATTTCATTAGTTTCACATACTAGTCATACACAAAACACTATCTGATGGCTGAAGAAAACTGAGCCAAGAAAATAGATCAAGGAGAGGTCTGTTGAAGCTGTTATTTCACAGGCTCACAAAATGGCAAGCAGAGAAATGCCAAAACCACAAAGCTGCAGTCAGGAGATGAACTTCCCTGAAGTTCAGGGCCACTTCAGCTGGGAGATTCAGTTAAGCCCAGTCCTTCAGGGAGCTCATTTACTCTTCACAAGCATTTGGAGGTCTAGCCTGAGCAATCTGCCCTTTTGGGACTCATCGTCAGCTCTAGGATCATTGGTGCTTGTGACTCAGAACCTGTGGCTGCCCTAGAGCATCTTGTGTGTGTGTGGACGGTTGCGATTACATGCGTCAGTACAGCTACATATTCTTTTTTTAAATACTTTCCTGTCTGCTGTCAGTGACTGTAAATTTAATGAGAGCACCTACTGCCCTCTTGCCTAGTTAATTCACAGTGATCTGCCTGAACTAAAGGAAATTTCAAAAAAGCCTCTGTCCTTCAGTAATAAATTACCAGTCTATATCATGGCCTAAAGGGCCTTTGATTCATGTAAAATTACACTTACACTGCTGGCAGCAGGGACATTTAGTTTCTCTAAGTAGACTGTGGGGAAGGGGAAAGAGGCAGGAGGGAAGGGAGAGGAAGGGAAGGGAAGTGGCTGGTGAGATTAAATAAAAAGAGAAGATCAATTGCCCAAGTATTGACAGCTGAGGGAGGTCTTTGTCCTTGACCTATTACCCTGAGGCATTTATTCACTAAGGGTAAAAGCCTTGCCTACTAAAAATTCACGGTCTCAATTAACAAGCTACAGTGTGGTGCATTATAATTTTTTTATTTTTTATTTTTTTTTAGAAAACAAAAAGGTAATGACTTCTTTCTTCTGAATTCTGGATTTAACTCACATTTATCAGTAAAACAAATGTCATTCTGCTTAGACGGTAACATCGTAAACTAAAAGCTGTAATGCCTGCACCAATTATCTTTTTATGAATTTCCTTAAAACGGAAACAATAAATCAGGAAGTTTCAAAGAAAATAATTCTGGAATAAAGAATTTATTAGACTAGAGGAAGAAAAGCAGGCAGCTGAAGTGAATATAAAATAGAGAACATTGCAAAAGGGAATAGATCAATTAAATTCCCTTGGAAAACCATGTGGTGTGAATGAAAACTTACAGCCATGTTAAAAAAAACGAAACCCAAAACATAAGCAGTATCCAAAAAAAAAAAAAAAAAAAAAAACTATGTGAAAGTAGAAATCGTGAAAGCACAAAGCATTACAAATAGAATGTTGCACAGTCTACAGTTTCAGACTCCCTCAAAATTTGTCTTTGAGGGACTAGGATGTTCTGATGTCCATAATTTGAATGACTAATTTATTCCATATGCATAAGGCTTTTTCTATAAAATATTATACTACATAACTGCTAGATAAAATAACACTCCTGTACTCTTTACTTACACCATCTAGTATCTCTACACTTGGTGCGCATATGCTTTAACTTTAAACATATGCAGGATTATCAGAACTGACTGGAACCCAACTGAGTGATCTCAAAAATAATAACTAAAATAAAATAAAATAAAATAAATAAAAAATAAAAAAGCTGAGTAAAGAACTATGTCAGATACAGAAAGTGGGTAGAAAGAGAGGCAAATTAAAATAAAAATATGTAAAAGGAGGAATATCATTTGATGACTTGCTTTTAATTGCCTCAGGTTCATATTTTATGCACTACAAACATCCAGCATAAAAAATAAATCCATGGAAGCATTTTATCTTTTGAACAAGTTGTTAATCCTAGATTAAGCATACAGTTAGATGATGTTACATTGTATACAACTTGAAAGAGATCTGAATATAAATTTCATGTCTGTTTCTAGCATCTGTTTACAAGATTCTTTCTATAATAAAATTGTAAAAGTTTTCCTTCATAAAAGTCAAGCTTTTCACTTTGGGCATTATAACAATAATAGCATGAAACTCAAAGTTACATCACAAGAATTGGCAACTCCATAACTTTTTTGCCTTCCACTGTTCATAGGTACTTACTTTCCCATAATGCAGGAATAAAACATCACCAGTCTGGTCTGGTAACAAGTCAAACCTACTTCATACTCAGTATACAGAGCTGCAAATGTCCATAACAGAACATTATCTCATTTTTTTGTAGCACTCAGACATTTCATTCTCTGAACACAGAATGGCATGTGTTATATGCATACACAGAATACAATGCAAGTAAATATTGTGAGACTTTAAAACTACTCTAAACCATTCCCTGCACCAGTCACAAACTTAAGATCCTAACAGGTTGGTAACAGGTTTTTTTGTTTGTTTGTTTGTTTTGTTTTGTTTTGTTTTGTTTTGTTTTTGAGGTCTGGGATCTTTCTTTTTAATGAGGCTACTGGAGGATTAACTCTTTTTTCAGAACCAAGAGGCAATTGCACATAACAGCAGGAGGGTGAGAGAATTCAGACAGATGTCCTATTATCACCACCCAGAAGTGTGTCATGAAATTACAGAAGTGGATGTCCAATGGATGCAGAACAGTGCAGAACTGTAATTTTGTCCCTCACCCTCCCCACCCCGATACTATCAGGCACAGTGTCAAGAGGGTCTAAACATTAAAAACCTTCCTCTTACTTCAAGACTTAAATCTCTCTTGCTTATTTAAGTTACTAATATCAGCTTTGTGTCTCCTTGTCCCCTTTCCTATGAGCAAGTGAATTGCTACACACGCTTGTCTTCTCAGCTAATATGACATTCTCTGTAATTGTTTCTCAACCTGCTGAGAAACTTAGGATTCCCTGCACAACTCTCCATCCTTGCATGGGACTGGAATTCTAATCTCACCATGATTAATGTCCTAGAGCATCCTCCTCTTTGTCCCTTACTATGCCTTTAAGAAAGCCTATGATTCCTTTCTTGAACCAGCAACATGACACCACCATCAAATCCAGCAAATGCTTCCTGGATCCAGCAAATGCTTCCTGGATCATGTAGTCCTTTTTCTTTGTAATATACTAATCTGTTCACTGACTTTAATGAGATCATTCCTGAAGTAAACTGACAGTATAAGTATTAATACTGATTTCAGAGACAGCAAAATGTGTCTATGATCACCTATAAAGAAGTTACCTACATTGACAGATACACCCATTCATCTACCCCAAATTATCACATGCAGAGAGCAAACACCTGGACTCACAGAGACAATATGGTGCATATATCAGATCTTGGTATACATGTCAACCTCCATGTAACATGTTGCACAGCTTGAAAAAAGGACTCCATCCTCTTCCTTTTACAATGATCTCTCATATCACATCAGTTCAGTCTCACATTTTATAATGATTTTGATGTTATGGATGCAGCATAGCAGTGTCTATATTTCTTATTTGGCACAGCGATACTACTAAGGTGAAGGTTTATTGAAACCATCTCAAGACTTTCTCCCTTTTTGTCCAGACTGGAAGGTAGATTCTTCACCACATTGCCCTACCTGAAACAGATATCCTGGCTGGAAGGCAGTCCACACAAATGACAAAGTGACAAACATCTCTCCTGAGCAAACATCCTACTGTGAGGCTCCAGCAATGTTTATGAGGATGATATAGTGTAGGGACATTTACAGAAAGAGTGAATATTTAAAGAAATTTATAACACTCTTTGCCGACACTGTTGTTCCCTTATTGTATTAATTATACAGCAGAGACCTTACATGTTAGTATTTTCCAAAGCACTAAACCTCTGACATTTTCCCTTTAAATAAAACACATTGGAAAAGCTGTCATAAAGTCACCAACGGCACCCAATCTGCTTTCTGTACATAAGCAGTCCTTTCTTATTTTCCCTAGGTGGCTAGATTTTATGTATATACTTTCACTTCTTGAAGGAATGAAATCCCAAAAGACTAGGTAGCCACACACACTGTAATTCCATCTAGATATCAGACTGCAGAATTTACAACTTGGTTCCTGCACAATGCAAGGTCGTATGGTGCATAGAAAATTGGGCTGAACACAAGAGATTCTCAAGAGAGGAATAGTTTGGCTGACTCCGTTAGAGAGACTCCCTTTAGAGAGACTCCTTTTGTTTATGTAACAAACTCATTCAGATCACATAAAAAGTATCTGAACCTATTAAAATTTTACCTTGATTGCTGTCAAGTCTGAGTTTTGTGCTTCCCAGTTATAGATTTCTATGATTTTATTCTCAGTCTCTTAAAATGTTTGTCTGGGAACTTGACTGACATTTGTTCTTTTCCTATTGTACTTAAGAACAGTGTTAGATGCATTGCAATTACAAAACTGCCATCATTGGCTGGATGACAGAGCTCAGAGGGTTGTGCTTAGTGGTACAGAATCTAGTCGGATGCCTGTTAACTAGTGGTGTCCCCAGGGGTCAGTACTGGGTCCAGCGTTGTTCAACTTATTTGTCAACGACCTGGATGATGGAACATAGTGCACCCTCAGCAAGTTTGCTGATGACCCAAAGCTGGAAGGAGTGGCTGATACCCCAGAGGGCCATGCTGCCCCATTCAGAAGGACCTCAACAAGCTGGAGGGATGGGCTGAGAGGAACCTCATGAAGAGGAACCTGCATGAACCCTCATGCAGGGTCCTGCACCTATGGAGGAATAACCCCAAGCACCAATACAGGCTGGGGCTGACCTGCTGGAGAGCAGCTCTGCAGAGAGAGACCTGGGAGTCCTGGTGGACAACAGGCTGACCATGAGCCAGCGATGTGCCCTTGTGGCCTAGAAGGCCAAGGGGATCCTGGGGTACATTTGGAAGAGTGTTGCCAGCAGGCCAAGGGAGGTGGTCCTCCCCCTGTACTCAGCCCTGGTGAGGCCTCACCTGGAGTATTGTGTCCAGTTCTGGGCTCCCCAGTACAAGAGGGACACAGAGCTACTGCGGTGAGTCCAGAGGAGGGCTACAAAGATGATGAGAGCAGCACCTGTTTTACGAGGACAGGCTAAGAGAACTGGGCCTGTTTAACTTGGAAAACAGAAGACTGAGGGGAGACGTCATCAATGTGTATAAATATCTGAGGGGAGAGTGTCGAGAGGATGGAGCCAGTCTCTTTTCAGTTGTGCTCAGTGACAGGATGAGAGGCAACAGGCATAAACTGAGGCACAATAAGTTCTGGCTGAATATGAGAGGGCACTTCTTTACTGTGAGGGTGACAGAGTTTCCTGGGACAAGTTTCCCAGAGAGGTTGTGGAGTCTCCTGCTCTGGAGATAGTCAAAACATGCCTGGATGCCATCCTGTGCAATGTGCTCTAGGTGATCCTGCTCGGCAGGGGGGTTGGACCAGAGGTCGCTTCCAGCCTCAGCCATTCTGTGATTCTGTGGTTGTTCTCTCAAACTGGAACTCTGGAAACCATTAATTAAGCAATCAATTTAGAAAGTAAAACCCAAGAATTAGTCACAGTAGCTAAACAGTAATCCAATTAATAGGAATTTAATAAAAAGAAACAAAAAAATATTAAGAAAAATGACATGCAAAAGAAAAATTCATTAGGAGAACAGATTTTATCAGCATCTGTATGTATTAACTGTAAATATCCAAAGGACATCCTTGTTGCAGTATGTTGCAAAGGTTAATTTCCTTTCTAAGGGAAGTTAGAGGATTGGTCCCCTCCCACAATATTCCTTTTCCACTAGCACGTTAAATATTAAACTCACCTCACAGCTGTTTTAAGAAGCACAAGTCAGGGTTCTCTAAGTGAAGAAAAGAACCTTTTTTTTTTTTTTTTTTTTTTTTTTTTTTTTTTTTTTTTTTTTTCTCAGATCATTCAATTAAAGTTGGAAGCAAGGAAATAACATGAAAGAGTTCAACATCAAACTTTTCAGCGTGGAGCCTCAGTCTTTAGAAGGCTAAAATGGACTTATTTTTACTGCATTTGGATCCCAAGTGAAACAATCATGCACATAAATGCATACATAAATCCAATTTCTGTTTTCAGTGGAAGGCACTCCTTTATGATACATGCTCTGCTTACAAGGACAGATGTATATGGCAATTGTGTTTTGTAGCATAGAACTGACTCTGATTTCATTTCTCAATGTCGTTTACAGATACAGAGGGCTATAACTCTTGGTCTGAAAAAGCCTGCAGTTCAAACAAAACTCGTCATACTACCTTTCCCCATGAACCACTGCTAGCATCTGTCCAAAGAATACATTCCCATTCTGAAAATTTACACTGTAAATTGATATGTAAATTGATTCTGTCATGTCAATTGTTGCAGTGCTTACTTTCTGCATTGGTGAACTCTGTCCTCTTAGAGATGTAAGCAACGCTCAGCCACTCTGAAGAAGTTAATGGCTGGAGGGTTTCGCAGCACACCAGAGAAAAAAAAGATATGTCACAGCTAGATGCACAATAGTTCATGCATCTACACGAGAATCAAAAATCCTCACTGATCCTTCCACTGTTAATTCCATATCCTTCCATCCCTTCCTAATCTTTTCTGCCAGAAGCAGTGTACATATGCTACATTTTATTTAATTCTAATATTTTTAAAATTTTTCTCCTTTCAATTTTTAAAGTAATTTCTACAGACCAGAGTTTTGGTCTAAAACAAAAGTTGTCTATTTAATTGGTCAAATAATAGCCAACCAGTGTGGGTTGGTGTCATGGTTTTGACTGGGATAGAATTAATTTTCTTCATAAGGGCTCAGATGATGCTGTGTTTTAGAGTTGTGATGAAAATAGTGGTGATAATGCACTGATGTTTTTAATTGTTGCAGACCAGTGTTTACACTAAGTCAAGGACTTTTCAGCTTCTCATGCTGTCCTGCCAGTGAGGAGGCTGAGGGTATACAAGGAGCAGGGAGGGAAAACAGCCAGGACAGCTGGCACAGACTGACCAAACGGATGTCCCATACTATGTGGTGTTGTGCTAAATAATAAAAGCCGGGGCAAACAATGAGGAAAGGGGAGACATTTAGAGTGATGGCATTTGTCTTCCCAAGGAACTATTACATGTGATGAGTCCTGCTTTCCTGGGAGTGGCTGAACATCTGCTGCCGATGGGAAAGCATCAAATGAATTTCTTGCTTTGCTTCACTTGTGTGCAAGGCTTTTGCTTTACCTAGTGAGCTGCCTTTATCTCAACCCGAGTTCTCGCACTTTTGCCTCTCTGATTCTCTCCCCCGTCCCACTTGGGAGAGTGAGTGAGTGGCTGTGTAGTACTTAGCTGCCTGCTGGGGATAAACCATAATTGTGGATTTATTATTATTAAATTTTCATCCCTTACATTAATCACCAAATAATCTGAAACAGAGTCTGCCAGCTACATGATCTGATCAGCCAGAATTTATTGGGAAGAAAAGGATAGGTGGCTGCCTGCATCAGCAGTCAAAGAGTTTGGACTTTTTCTAGTTGCCAGACAATGGCGTTCTAGAACACGTGTATGTATTTTATAGAATTTGATTAATGGTTAACAGTGAAATAAAGATGCTTTTCTGGGGTTTAGCTTACTGATAGTGAGTACTTCAGCTTTAAAATAAAGCCCTTTTTCAGACGACTAAAATTTATTCCTCAGAAAACAGTGTTCAAGTCTGAAAATATCTGGTGCTACTAAGAATTTTTGTCATTAAACAACAAATTCTTACAAACTTTTTCTCCCACAATATGTGAGAAAATATTAGAAAATGTGAGAAAATTACTAACCTTGGACTGCAACTCCAGCTTCCACTTATGTCTCTTTGGCATTCCAAAAATTTCTACACCAGAAAATCCTATACCAGCACTGTTCCAAGAGCATGCGTCCTGACTGAAAGCTCTTTAAACAGACCCAGTGGTATCACGTAGAACAACTGGAATCCAAAACATGTTTTCTCAGCCTTATATGAAAACATTTAGCTTGTGTAATGAACAACAATAGAAGCAGCAATCAAAGAAAATCATGATTGTCAACAATGAGAAACAATGTCTCTTAGCAACCAAGTTTCAGTTACTCTTTGTTTGCTAACAAGCACCAAGACATTTAAGGCTGGTAGCTTTATTCCAGTAAGTAATGCACTATCAAAGACCATGATAAAAAGCTCCTATTTTAACTGGCTCTAGTTTCCAAACAAACATCTTGCAATTAATTTTATTAGTGTTTTAGAACTAATTTACTTTAAATAAGCCATAACTATGATTTGTTATTGTCATGCAGTAAATGGAATTGTAATGTGTAATAATTATTTGTTTAAATAATGAAATCATTGTCATACAGATGATAATCCAAGCAAGAAAAATATTATTATCATTAATAATAAGATTAAACAAAACTGTACCCAAGAATAGATCCCAAGAGAACCCTTCAGCTATTTTAGGTGAAGTAGAAATAATACTAGTAATTAAGACAGAACATGGCTGTCATAAAGATAGTTGCAAACACTGCTTTCTAGTGAAACAATGAGACTTCATTTTCTTGATAAAAATGACCTGACTTCAACCCACCATCCTTGTGGCTTTTACCAAGTGGTTGAAAAATGTTATTATAATTAGATACTCTGCTTGCTTTTTTACTTACACATATACACACAGGCTTCCAGAAGGTTTGAAATTACACCTTTTGAATTTCTTGCTTCATTCTCTCAAAGCAGATTTTAACTGAACAACATTCAAGCAGTCATTTTCCTCCTAATAGTCAAGTTAGGGCTAGACATAGAGTTGGTGATATTTACTCCATCTGTCCATTAGCCTGTGCAATTTAGTAAAAAGAAGGCATTCTCACTCTTCAGTTTGTTTCTGAACAATATAAATTTTTATTCTGAAGACAAATATGAGTATCTCTGTGAAAGGAATAAGAACAAAAGTATAATGTGAGAAGAAGCAGTGATACTGGATGGAGTGTGCACTTTATATCAGGAAGGATTAAAACATTCACCATCCCCTGAGTGATACCAGGGTGTAGGGCCAAAACAGCTGGGTGTTTTTAGAACACAGCTGAGTTGGGATGGGAAGTGCATGGAACAATATGAGTGCCCAAGAGGGTAGAGGACAGGACCCAGTGTCCTATGTGGCAGAGGCCTGTGCATCAGGGTCTCCTCAAGGTATCTATTCCTTGTGTGCACTTACCAACAGGCCGGTCCTGACTATACCTGGACCCAAAAATGGGTTACATTGTTTTTCAGTCCTTCAAACATATTCATACTTTCAAACTTTTCTTGTCTAAATTGAAGACGTAATTCTTTGTTATCATTTTCAAACGGCAATGAAGGCCAGGACTTCACTGGAGCCATCAGACACTACAAGCCCCACACTAACAAGCTGCAAGAATTGGCAACACTGAAATTCAACTTCTTCAGCTTGTATTTTTATACTAGAGAAGTAGATTAAACCGTATTTTACCTTAAGTAAAATATAATTTATGAGGGTTTATAATTCAGATTATAAACTCTTGCTTCCCCTGATGCATCAAGAAATGATTGTTGTTGTTGTTGCTGTTTTAATTCAATAAGAAAAAAAAAATAAAGCAATAATACCCTTTGCATCGATTGATTTCTTCTTAAATTTATTAAGCATCCCTTCTAAAAGAAGATTTAAAAGCGCATTAAGTGATTTCAGGTACCTATGTGCCTGCCCTACATACAGTGCAAGATGCTTCTTCCAATATATCACAGAAAGAAGCCCATTATACAGTAAGTGGTGGTATATATTTTATTTAATTGCTCTGTTCACATCTCAGTCAGTCTGGAGTTAATAATTCTAAAGGGTACATTTAATCCTTTACTTAAGAGAAAGTTAAGAATGTTCTTTAACAGCACTAATTAAAGAGGTTGTTTGGCACTCAGGACTGCATAGAGACTGAAATGTCATCAGTATACTCAGTCTAACAGCAGTTGTCTAGAAAATAAATTTTGAGTGATGCTGACTCAAACAACTGATATTGAATACAGCTACTACCACACACCTATTCTTCTTGTAAGCTGTTTCCCATAGGAAGCCAATATTTTGTGAGGGTATTTTCATAAGAGTTACTTCTACATGAAACCTGAGGAAACAGTAAGGTCTCTGACCATGTTGTGATTCAAACGAAGAAAGGACTGGAGACCACGGAGTTCCAATCCACTCTCTGTGCCACATGCATGATGAAAATTCTGATATTTGCTGTTTGTCACATAGAGAAACTACCATATAATTATTTCCAGATATGCAAGAAAAGAGTATTACTTCTCCCCCTCCCCCTCAGAAATTACACTGATCTAAGGTTTAATGTATAGAGTAGTCAGTTCTGTGTTTGTACACTCTCACATGTCAGATCTACAGTTTCTTGTACAGACTAATTCTCTTTAAGGAAACATAAAGGATTTCTTTTCAGTTTAATAGGATTTTGGATCTGATGATGAAGAGATAAGGAAGCCTGAACCCAAATCACACTGATAATTCTCTGCTTTTTGAGCCAACTCCTGTTGCATTGTTTTTGCTTTAACCCGCCTTCAATGTCTTTCAGCTGTTCTCTTGGCACTGTAGGGGGTCTTGAACTTTGACAATGAATGAGACATGCTAAGCTAGGGGTAATTACTTTATTGACGTCACTTCGGCTTTCAACCCACTTTTAACTGAGCCTCTACTGCTTGAAACAGTAGGTCATTTGTAGCACATTATGCAAATGTTAAAACTAATCTTTTGCATAATACATAAGAGCTCAGTTTGTGCATTAACTAATTTATCTGACTATGCAGCAGCTATGAATGTTGATTTTTATTAAGCTCTTCATTAAGTCAAAATGTAGCTGAAGAGTGTGCGCATATATTTGTATACATTTGTATAGTCTGAAAATGAAATTACTTCAAAGGTAGGAACAATTGCCTCATACAGCGTCTTTGTAAATTACATTTGTAAAAGAGGATACCCTCCACCCAATACAAGTGGAATCCAGAAGAAAATGGGTTTCCATTTTGTAATAAATAGATAAATTAATTAAGACATTCAAATCCATTCAAAAGGCTATGAATTGTGAGGGCATCTCTATTTTAAGTGTCTTTATTTAGTTTTCCACAAATAAATAAATAAATAAATTACATAATTAATGTAATGAAACATAAATGAATAGCAAAAATAAATAAGTCATGATTTACAGCTGCTGTATTATCAACAAAAGCAGATATCACACTGCATAGAAATCTGCATTGAATATTATTTCATTGTTGGATAGCTACTGTGTGGATCCTGAGTTGGATTGTCTTGCATGTTTAGGAGATAGTGATCAACATAATAGCTAACCGGAGCAGGTGCTGTGCTTACCACACAGCATGGTTTCCAGATCTGAGTTGTGAGGTACAAATCCCCTGGATACAGGATAAACTCAGACAGAGTACTGTCAGAGGGGAACCTGTGGGCAGCTCCCACTCAGTACATCAGCTGCATGGCCTTGCCTTTGTCTATAAGTGCAGCAAAAATTCTCATGAGAACAATCTTCAGGAATTGAGTTGTTTTATTGTGAGGAATTACACAATACAAATTCAAAAAGGGAGAGTTTCTCTCCATGCTCTGCACAGCATGCCATTGGAAAATCCATCCAGGCTCCATCCCATACTGCGCAAATGCAGGGTGTCCAGTGACTGAAGGGATGCAAGATTTACTGGCTATCTATATTCCTCTTCTCCATCACCCTTATGTGGAATAAATTAATGTTTTCCCTACTTGTGCCCTTGTGGGACAGCACTGAGAGATGAATAACGGCCTCCCATCATCCATTAAGACGTTTATTGACATTGCAGTCACTTTGCCAAGAGCCTGAAAGGTCAACATGCTACGAGAGAGATAATAAGTGATGCTCCCTCCTTACATTCAACAGCAGTATCTAACAGTCTGCAACAGATGGGGAAACAGGAGGGTTATGTCAGCTGTCCTCCTGATTCCAGTGAGTTCCTAGACACAGTTCATTAAAATTAATGACCAACCACTAAGTATTATGCATAGGAACAGATCAGTTTTGCATTAGCCATGTAAACCAAAAAAAAAAAAAAAAAAAAAAAAAAAAAAAAAAAAAAAAAGCATTGTTATTATGATACTCTGAGAACAAACAAACCTAGGATATGGCCATGTGTCTTACTTTATGGTTGAATGTTTATTAAATTATTAAAATTTATAAGTTGATAACACTCTCACACAATTTATTGTAGCTGTAAAACATTTTAAAGTTTTGAAAACACAGTAAAGTCGATTTAATAAACCCCTAACCTTATAGACAACTTCCTCTAGACTTTTCTTCTATTACGCCTCATAAATTACAATTTATTGTATATTATAGAAACACTAAAAAATAAACACTTCATGAGAATTTCATCAGATTAATTTATTTTTTTAGGTTAACCAGGAAGCATAACAAATCCACACGTGATCTTTGAACCCTGAGCATAGGACCTCAAACTCATTCCAAAGTCAAGATTAATCTGCCAAACATAACAACGGAATGTTTTAACCTGAGCCAATAAGTTTACCCAAATGACTACAGTAGAGGAAAAATAAATAAACAAATAAATAAATAAATCTTACGACCATTCTTTCAGTTCTTTAAAAACACCACTGAAACCCAAAGAGTAAAATAGTTAACACTGACTCCCTCTCTTTGTAGTATGTTTGGTGAGAACATGCCTCGGAAACTGGAATCAAACAGCTATAATAAAATCTAAATGCAAATTTTATGTGCTCTATGAGTGAGAGATACCACTTCAATGTCAGCAAAGAACGCATCACTTTAGTCAAATAACATACTGAAAATGCTGCCATGATTTGTGCAGTTGCCATTCATAGAATTGTTTGGGGATTTGTTTTACACTGCTTGTATCACAGCATTTTAAGTGTTCCCACAGAGGCTATGACAAGTGTTGCAAGATTCAGAATATGCAGAACAAAACATACCAGTAAGCAGAGCTTGCCTAGTCAGAATTTTTTCTTAAATTAACCATGTCCCAAAGGACCCTGTTAAGCTTCACAGTGATGACCTCTGCTTAATGGTGAATCCTGGTGAGTCTGGATGCTGTCATACAGTTTCACAGTATCTAAGTCATCATACATTCACTTAATTTCACACTGGGTTTATCTTCCACTTTAATATATGTATTTATACATATATTGACCCCCATCTTATGTGTGACACTGTATACCAGCATCTGAAGTGATCCACTAACCCCTGTGGTTAATTTGCTCATTGTAGTAGTTGTCAGCCATTATTGGAGGACAGAAAAACACTAGTTTAACCCCCAATGCTTCTGCTTCATATGCTGACTGTCTCAAATTATGCCTTGTGTTTGTAATGAGCGTATGGATGTTCACACCTCTGGACTTATTAACCCTGATGACTTCATTGACAAGAAACTTTTAAATGTCCCACTCCAGCAGAAATTATGGAATAATCCTGTGGCACCAACATCTGCTCCCAACAAGATTAGACATGATAATTTTGCCAAGGGACAGAAAGAAATGATTAATAGCAATACAATAGTGGCTTTAGTTGCACTATTTCAGGTGGGTGGTAAAGTGAAAATGCTTCAACATCATACTTGAGCAAGTCACCTTATGCAATAATATGATGAACCCTGCACTTCATATAAACAATATCTACAATCTATAAATCAGGCTTGGTGCTGCAGTAGTTTTACTCAGCTGGGCAGACGAGTTCTACCTCAGCGACTTTCTCACTCCCCCTCCTCAAAGGGAAAAGGGGAGAAAATGAAATGCAAAGGGCTCAAGGGTTGAGATAAGGATGGGGAGATTGCTCAACAATTATCATGATGGCAAAACAGACTCAAAGGAGGGAGATAGTACGATTTATTGCCTGTTGCTAACAAGCTAGAGAAGTGAGAAACAAAGGGAAAAAAAAAAAAAAAAAAAAAAAAAAAAAAAAAAAAAAACAACCACCTTCCTCCATCCACCCTCTTCCACCTCCTCCCCCCGAGTGGCACAGGGAAACAGGGGAATGGGGGTTGCAGTCGGTCTATAGCGCCAGTCTATAGTTTGTCTCCGCTGCTCCTTCACAGTCACCCTGTGCCCCTGCTCCACTTGCGGTCCCTCCCACGGGATGGCGTCCTTCCCAAACTGAGCCTGTGGGGGCTGCCCACAGGCAGCAGCTCTTCAAGAACTGCTCCCACATGGCTCCGTACTACAGGGTCCATCCATCCCCCAGGAGCAAACTGCTCCAGCACGGGTTCCCCACGGGCGGCAGCTCCCCCCAGACCCCCTGCTCCTGCGTGGGCTCCTCTCCACGGGCTGCAGCTCCAGCCCGGGGCCTGCTCCTGCAGGGGGCTCTCCATGGGCCGCAGCCTCCTCCAGGCCACATCCACCTGCTCCACCAGGGGTTCCTCCATGGGCTGCAACGTGGAGATCTGCTCCATGTGGGACCCACGGGCTGCAGGGGGACAGCCTGCTCCACCAGGGGCCTCTCCACAGGCCACAGGGCAACTGCTGCTGCATGCCTGGAGCACCTCCTGCCCTCCTGCTGCACTGACCGTGGGGGCTGCAAGGATGTTTCTCACTCCTTGGTGTCCTAGATGCTGGTCCGCAGCATTTTTTTTTTTCCCTGTCTTAAATATGCTCTCATAGAGGCGCAAAGATCACTTATTGGCTCAGCTCTGGCCAGCAGTGGGGCCCTTATCTAACAAGGGGCAGCTTCCGGATTCTTCTTACAGAAACCACCCCTGCAGCCCTCTGCTACCAAAACCTTGCCACGTAAACCCACTACAGGTGCCAATAAGGGAAAAATAATAAATAATAAATAAAAAATAAAATTAAAAAAAAAAAAAAACACCTTGAAAGTTTCTGACAGTATCAGGTACATTTAAAAAAAAAAAAATTGATTATGAATAATAATAATCAGTACAATACAGTGTGTTTTTGAAGTGGGAAAGTTCCTTTTTTCATCCAGACCACCTAATTTTATTTCTCTATTACCTAAGTTGCATTTATTAGAAGATATTTTGGTTCAAACCTTATCCATGTTGAAGTCAACAAGAATTGCTATCAATGGGACGAGCAAGATTTTACTCAGTGAAAAGTATGCATTTTTCTTACAGTGTACACCCTGTTGCTACACAATAAGACAAAGTAATGAAGTGGCTGAGCATAAAGTCTCCTGTTGTCTGCAGGATATTTGCTATTACAAATATTCCAAGGTTTCTATTGTTAGTATTGAAGGCAGATGTCCTTTGTTAACATTTACAGCCACCATTTTTCTAATTTACTGGTGATGTTTTACACACCATGCTCTAAGCTTCCTCACAGGATCAAAATAAACAGCCTGTCTCCTTTAAGAGCAACATGAGAATTGAACACATTCCAAGGTTGAACCATGAATTCTGCAATACAGGTAGCCTTATTAGAAAAGCGTGATTTTTGCTTATAATTGAAGTTATTCTGTTTCCTTCTGTTTTGCTTCATGTCCAGTGGGGAATAATCCATAATCTGGCAAGGCTGATAGATATGTTCATATTTACATCTCTTTTTTTTTTTTTTTTTCAGTCCAGCTTTTTGGTTCTTTTTTCAGCAATTTAAACTACTTGGCTTTCTCTAGAAAGTCCTTCTCTGGGGGTAAATGGTAAAAATGCACATCTTTTTTCTATTTATACAAATGTATTCATATTTCTATATCGCATAATGATATATAATTTAGTTTTAATTTAAACAGCTAGAGAAAATACCTTGGTCAACAGCTTATTTTCATTCAGCTTTACCCAAAAGAAAATTTTAATTCTCCCTTTCATAGGGAGAAACTCATAAAAAATCTAAGTAAAACTTGCATATGTACAGATACAGAAGTCATTAATACGCAAAATCAAAATTAAACAGGCTTATGAGATAACAGAAACACGATTATCACTGTGTACAGGCAGTGATATTGAAGTTGAACAATAATTCTATTACAAGATTTTTTTTGCTGCTACTTATAGCTTAATATTCTTCATAAAAAAGTGTCTGCCTCTGCTGTTTTTCTTCCTGATATCAAAACTTCATCACTGTAAATTATTACATTCCATAGGCTCTGGAGTTTTTTTGAGTGATATGCTTTTGCTGCCATACACATTCCCAATGACAACCTGCAGAAACTACGGCTGTAGAAACTACAAACTACATGAGTCAACAGCATACTCAAACAGTTCTGTAGGGCTGCAAGTGGAGGTGAGAACCTGAAGCTTACATAACATACATTTCAGAATATGTTTGTATGCTTGTTTCAACTTTTCCTCGTGACCTGAAACAATTTCTCACAGACGGAGTGCCAATTTGTGGTTGGGATGCATGAGATGCCCTTTCCAAACGTATTCTATTTTAGTTTCATCCAAGAGAAATCCATTCTGAGAACACTGAGACTGCTTTGTGCTATTTACTAAAATACTGTAAGTAGAAACAACATGGAGATCTGCTTCAAAAACATACTCCTAATCAAAAATAAAAGTTAAAGTAAACGTATGTAATGATTCCCCAAATGAATACAGAATCAGTCTTCCAAGGTCATCTTAAGGAATACTATTGAATTGACATTAGTCCTCAATTTATAAAGGAATATATAAAGGAATTTATAAAGGAATCTTTGTAGATTCCTCTTAAAAAAGTGGTATTTAGCTTTTGGGAGATTATACAGCATATGAAAACTAACTTTTTTTTTTTTTTTTTTTTTTTTTTTTTTTTTTTTTTTCCCTCTGTGGAATACACCTTTACAATTTTATACTGTCTCAAAATTTTCTTAGGTAATGAACTTAAGCTCTTCTTTAAACTTTTAAAGAAGTTATTTTTTTTTTTTTTTAACTTTTAATTTTTTAAAATTTATTTTTAAAAAAATTAAACTTTTAAAGAAGTTCAATTTATTTTGGTAAATGAGTTTGCAGAGAGTTAAGATCTTTTAAGACTTTCATACTGTATGTTAAGAGATTACCCTAGAACATGTCACCACTACTGAAACCGGAAAAAAAAAAAAAATGTAGTATGTGAACAAAAAATTGAAGATTGTGTCATAATATGTTGGAACAGGTAAACTTTCCTTATAATATTTTTTCTTTAATATTCTAGTGGCTTACTTGAAATCTTAATGTTCTTTTGATATTACATACATACAGCTATATTATGGAGGATGTATATTGCCAAATACATATTTCCTTACTTTGTCTGCAAAAAACATACAACAAAAAGACTTTTCTAACATGATTACTTTATTTAAAGAATACTAGTTGCATTACATCTCAGAAATCCTACACAGAACAGCCTCACTTTTATAACAACTCCCTTACTATTCTTTCATAGGTAGGAAAAAAAAAAAAAAAAAAAGTTTTATCCATTTTTACCCAGAGCATACAAATGCATAATTCAACTTGTAACTTCTTGGCAATATAGAAATAATCAGTTCCATAAACTTTACAGAGTTCAGTAGCTAGACTGAACTTCAGTTTTGGTCCTGCTAAGCACTTACTGATCAGCTAGATTAAGGGTTGAAGTTCAGAATGTATGGCTTTAAAATATTATAAGCTTTGCTTTCAAAATATATCTCCAAATTCAAAGCAGAATTTAGTAGAAATTATCCAGTTTTATCATTTTACATGTGAACCTTAAAGAAAGATTAACACCCTTCCAACTCTAAGCACAGTACATGTCCACACTTAGGTTTACCTGTTCCAATTCAGTGCTACTGACAGAATAGATTTTTGGTTTGGCTATGTCTGACTGATGTGCAAGGACAGAGAAGCAAGGGAGATCGATGTAATAAAGCTTCACTTTTTTTTTTTCTCTGGTTGAAAATGGAGCACAGACTGCTCCTCTTTAAAACCCAACAGATCATATCTGTGTTTGTACAGGGAGTGTCCACATTGACCTTTAGCACCAGCATGCACCTCGTCCACCCCAGCCTTGTGGTTTTCACTGGCTGAAGACTGTAAAGAGACATAAAAACATGTAACTGTACCTGATGTACTATTGTTCTAATCTTTAAAAAAATAAGTATGTCAATAAAAACAGTTGGACAGACTGTGAAATTGTGATTATGAGAGAAATTAGTTTCTATACAGTATAGTGCTTAAAAAAAATAAATTAAAAAAAAGCTGCAGATACAAGTAATTTGTGAAACAAAATAATATGTAAAACATTTAGTAATGCTGAGGACAACAATATTTTCTGATTGGCTAAATATACACTGTTATCAATGATCTCTTAATTATGTTTCAGTATGTTATGACTGAATCACTTTTCAAACATGACTCCTGCTTTGGAATGATTTTGTGTAGTAACCAAGTTTAGAATCACACTGTGGTACCACAGGGAAGAGAATAATAACTGTATTTGTAGTAAATACAGGAAACTACTTTAGCAGGAAAAAAAAAAAAAAGACTTGAAGGCATTTTCCTCCTCCTTAGGAAACTACTAGTACCAGCCATTCTCTCCATTCTCTCTTAAAGAAGCTGTCAAGGTTTTATCAAGAATCATTCTATAAACTTTTGTAACCTTGAAAAGATTATTTGTACCCCAAACATCATGACTTTTTCCTAAATATATTTATAGGCTTAACCAAAAAAAGGATTCTTCCACCAAAATTGACTTACACAAGCTACATTTTTTTTAATAAAAACTTAGTAGCTCAATCTCAGTTCCTTGTCATATGTTTTAATCCTGTCAATCAGCAAGAAGTTTTTAAATCATGAAAATATGAATATACACAGCCTTTTTTCCATTGGAAAATATATATGTATATATTTTAAAATGTCATGTTTGAATTTGGTGTGAATAATGTCTGCTAACAGTTTCCCATTAGAACAAAGCATCATCAAGCACCATGATGAAGAGTTAGGGAAAAAAAATATATATATTTATATATATATATATAAACTGAGAGGAAGGGGAAGAGGAAGGGAAAGTGGAAAAGAAAAGGAAAAGGAGAAGGAAAAGGAAACAGAAAAGGGAAAGGGAAAGGGAAAGGGAAAGGGAAAGGGAAAGGGAAAGGGAAAGGGAAAGGGAAAGGGAAAGGGAAAGGGAAAGGGAAAGGGAAAGGGAAAGGGAAAGGGAAAGGGAAAGGGAAAGGGAAAGGGAAAGGGAAAGGGAAAGGGAAAAAGGAAAAACCCTCTAGATTTTTCCTGACAAAATGAAAGAACTTGCCTCCCTATGTAGTTCAGAAGACTGCATTTGGACATAGGGGTAGCCACCTGTATAACATGCACATCAAATTGATCACAGTCAAAAATATGCATGAGATTCAGTGAATGAAGTTTCTTCACGTAAAACACTGTCAAACAGTTCCAAAGAGCAAATAAAGAAAAATCTCATTTTCAAATAATTTGTGAATAAAATCAGAGTATAAACACACCAAATAAATTGTAGTGAAAATTGTGTGCTTGGAGTGTAATTTAAATCTTTACTACGCTAGCAATACTCTAATCATGTCAATTTTATACGAAGTAATCTTGGTTAGAAACTATATGCTCATGAAGACAGAATTCTTCATCCCTTCATATTGGTGGTAACTTCCCCTTATTTACTCCTTCCTTTTCCCATCTGTCAGTGAAAGCAGATATGGCTGAGGTGGGATGCAGACATTAAGCCAGCTTGAACTCCAAGCCCACTCCAAGTGCATTCTCAGCTAGTGCAAAGTCTGTCTAACTGCTAAAAAAACTTTCAGGAAAAGAGAAAGATTCAGGACTGCCTTCTACAAAGCTGAAGATACACCTAGGCTGAAACACCTGGGTAAAAACAGTAAATATATACATATATATATATATTTAAATATATATATAAATAAACTATAACTATAATATATATATATATATATATATATATATATATATATATATAAACATATAAATATAATATAAAGTAAATATATATATATATATTGTAATATATATAATTGTATATAATTACAATTACAATTGTAATTGTAATATATATTACAATTATTATTAAGGTACTTCTGTAGCAATTAACATGCAGGCTGTTTTTGTTTGTTTTATTTTGTTTTGTTTTTCTAGGAATATTAAGGCTTATGCTTTTGGGCAAAAATTCTAACTACATCTCTTCCCATCTCATGTTTGCACACACTTTTTTTCCTAACAGCTAGAGTTTGAATAAAGATTAATAACTCCATTTTTCATATTTTATTACAGACATTTGTATCAGAGTTATCAGCTCCAGCCAATGAGAGGCACCTTCCCAGCATGCAGCTGTAACTCTAAAATTACATAACTGTCAAGATGATCTCTCTTTGCCTATTTCTACCACTTTTCTAAACAGAAGCATTTCAATTTATTCAGAAATACTCGGAAAAGTTCTCCCTTAGTGAGTACTCTCTATACTGCAAATATCAAATGCCACCAAAAGAATATTGGCATAAACAGATGCAAGAATGCTGAACTGTCAGCACAACAGTGAAGCCTGAGCAAAACTTCAGTCTAGGTATGACTTGTTTTTTTATTGTTGTTGTTTTTTGTTTGTTTTTTTTTTTTTTTTTTTTTAGTGTTGACCACAACCAATTGGCAATAAATACAGCAGTATAAAAGGCCTGCTGGGGTGCTTGGATTGTACCCAATGCAAGATGTCCAAACTGCTGCGAAGAAAGTAGCTGATGCAGGCCTGCCATGGAGGATGGCACGTTCCTGGCATGACACACCCCAAGGAGAGCCCAGGGCTGCAGGGAGACCCTGGCTTTGCCACGCCATTTCCCTGCAGCCCAGCAGCTTTGTCTGCTCCCCAGCAGCATGGAGTTTTCCATGCTTCTGTAGAAGCGAGGTCAGTGGGGAGCAGCTGCTGGTGGCCCAGGGCTGGCCAGCAAAGTAGGTTCCCACCATGAAGGGGCAAGATCTCCCTCACTACCGCTCCTTCATGAACTCCCATATTCACCTCCCCAAAACCCAGTTTGTTTCCACAGGTGTTGCCAGGCCCCTTTCCACACTGGGATTTGTTCGCATATATTACTATTTCAAGGATTACAACACATGCTTCTGTCAGACTAGAAAGCCTATATCCACAAAGAGCACATCAGAAATTACTTTCCAGCTGTAAAAATACCCCAAATGAACAAACAAAACACACACACACACACAAAAGAACTGGAGTGACCCACTGGTGCCACAGTACCACCACTGCTGAGCATGCAGAACTCAGGGAAGAATTTGGTATTTCAGGTGATTTCAGAAATGGTGAGAAATTGTACCCAGGTAGGGGTCTTTGACAGTGCCATCATGTATAGCACTTACCTGATCAATACTCATAAAATGTGTCTAGATAATTCAGTCTGCCCTTACATTTCCAGAAATGTTTCTGCTATTCAGTATTGTCCTGTTACCTTCACCATTCCTGCCCTTATTTCACTTTCTTTCTGAGCAATTTGTAGATCCCCAGAATCTGGTAGCCATACTTTCTTGCATTTCTTAAATATGTTATTTCTGAACCTTCTGGTACAGAAACTATGGCAGAACATTCTTGCCAACTTCTGAGTAGAGTAAAGAGCTGTTGCTGTAACCAGGGACTCCAGGGATATTGGAAATGCTGAATTGTTATTGGTAACATAACCCAAACAAGTGTTTAAATCTAAGCACAACCTTCAGCCTTGTAATGGGTTAAAAACATTAGAAATTGGTTTTGAGACAAAGTAATAATCCTGGCCATGAAGACCAAAGGAAGAGCAAGCTTATCCTCATGTTTCAGCTGTGTAATTTATTGTTGTTAAGATGGACCTTCAGTCTTGGACAAGAGGAAAAAATCAATATTAATCCACTCATACTTGTAATGGAAGGATGTGGTCACATAAAGTATCACTGGGTAGTGCAGGACTGCAGCCGGAATTTGAAGACAAATGCTATAGGTTTGCTATGGAAACAATAGACCATAATATCGTATCTGATACAGAAAAATCAATCACACTGCTACTAGCTGGAAACTGCTGCACTTTGAGGAACGAATATAAAATACTTCAAGCAGTTGTTAAACAGAAGAGGTTTCATAAATATTTAATCACTTTAGAGGTCAAGCCAATTAAAATATCATTTGTCAGTATTTTCTGTGAGCTTTTGTTTGTTTGTTTGTTTGCTTTTTTGAGGCAGGGGGAGGAGGAGAGAAAAGCATAATGTTTTCTTAGCATTCATTGTCTTCACTTAAATGGTGACATACAGCGATAATAACAAATAACACTGCCAGCCCAGATACACTGCTTTTCAGCTAGAAACTACATAGGTTTTTTCTTTGGAAACAAGAAAAGACACTTAAATAAATAAATAAATAAATAAATAAAACATCGTAATGTTATTTCCTACAACACAGCAGCAGCTCTCTGTTGTCTGTGTGAGAGTTTTTTTTGAGAATATGTGTTGCCAAATAGCAGTAGCTATGAAGTCTTACGGGTTCAAACGTACAATGGATGCTGATATCTGTAGTCTCTCTAGCAGCATTAGGCCAATTTGTTACCAAAGCTTCTATTGTTTAATGTCAACTGACAGTTCTAAAAATAAGCAAACAGCCCTCGTTACATGGCTCTGTAACCTAGCTATTTTAATCATGGCAAGCCAAGTGTCACTGACAACATTTACCTTGGATGACCTTTTCTGTGGGGGTGAGAATTCCTTTAAAAAGAACAAGCAAATTACACTGCTTTTAAAAGCAAACTTAATCAACTGCATGAGATAAACAACAGGTCTTAGTCCATTTCCTAATTACGCTTTCTAGATCATAGTTAAAAAAATACTGATACTTATAGTCAACTTGATGAAAGTCAAAGGTGAGTAACACTGTATAAATAGGATGCTACACAGAGAGCTCTTCTATAATAGTAATGAGGCTGAATTACAAATTACGAGAAGTTAATAATAGCTACCTATTTTATACATGTTCTGGGAATGGACCAAAGACATCTGAAGATGGGTCCAGTTACTTTTTCCACTAACACAAAATATGTGTGTGTATATATATATGTATATTATATATTATATTATATATATATAAATTTCCCCAAACTGCAGAAACTCTGGAATGTTTTTGGATACATAATAATGTTTTTACACAACATAAAACTTTTTTTCTGCATTTTTTTTTTTACATGTGAAAACCTGCTAAATAGAAAATACATAATTGTATAAAGCTGTCATTGTTTCAGGCTCCTGAAAATAGAGTACATCACACTATTAATGATTATGCTTCCAAAAACAATCAGAGAAATTAATTATCCATGATTTATCACTGGTTATTGATAGTATTTTTTCCACTTAAGTTGTTTCATTCAAGCAATCAGAGCAAAGAATATTGCCAGCTAAAATATAGTGGGCAACTAAACATAAACCATGAGAAGTAAGTAATCAAAGCAAACAGATCACAGGTCTTCCTCACTATCCAGTAAATGTCTGCAGCCTGCCAAGAGAACTTAAGGATTAAATGATATGTAAACAGAATGCTATTTTAAAAAGGAGCATGAATGATACATACGGACCGAGAGCTAAATGTTTTCATTACATTTCTCTTCAGTTGCAAAAGATTTATAAAATCTGCCTAATTACATGAAACATTCAAATATGTTACATATATGTGCACGTCTCATTGTTAATACATACACATATATTTCTGTGAGCATTGAGTTTTTCCCCAGCATGCTCACTGACACTTTTCCTGTTCACACTTATCTAAAATCTTTGCACTGGCTCTGTGTTTGAGTGATTGAGCTCAGATTGCACTTTGGTTACAACGCCATGCAATGCTACAGGTATGGGGCAGAGTGGCTGGAAAGCTGTGCAGAGGAAAAAGATCTGGGGGTGTTAGTTGACACTCACCTGAACATGAGCTGGCAGTGTTCCCAGGTGGCCAAGAAGGCCAAAGGTACTTGATACTGACTTGTATCAGGAATAGTGTAGCCAGCAGGACCAGGGAGGTGATTGTCCCCCAGTACTCTGCTGTGGTGAGGCCTGTGTACTGTGTTCAGTTGTGGGTCCCTCAACATAAAACAGACATTGAGGCCCCGGAGCACGTCCAGAGAAGGGCTATGAAGCTGGTGAAGGGCCTGGAACAAAGTCCTGTGAGGAGCAGCTGAGGGAACTGGGGTTGTTTAGTCTGGAGAAGAGGAGGCTCAGGGAGACCCTATTGCTCTCTACAACTGCCTAAAAGGAAGTTGTGGGGAGTGGGGGTCCCCCTCTTCTCACAGATAACAAGTGATAGGACTAGAGGGAATGGCCTCAGGTTGCACCAGGGGAGGTTCAGGTTGGGAATGAGGAGACATTTCTTCTCAGAAAGAACAGTCAGGCATTGGAATGGGTAGCCCAGGGAGGTGGAGGAATCACTGTCCCTGGGGGTGTTTAAGGAAGGGCTGGACATGGCGCTTAGGGACATGGTTTAGTGGGTGATATTGGTGGTAGGAGGATGGTTGGACCAGATGCTCTTGGATGTCTTTTCCTACCTTAATGATTCTATGATTCTATGATTTGGGCTCTGGCTCTGAAAAGGAAAATAGGAACTGTAGTTCTGTTTGAATCATACTCTGTGACTCAAAGATGCAAGAAGGCGAATGTTGGGCACTTCTCTGTAAAGCTTTCCAAATATTATTGGATTATGCTCTTTATTATTTGGAGTCAGTTGTGCAACAGGAATATTTAAGAATAAGCATAGATTTTACCCAGCTTTTGTAAAGATTTGTCCTCCACATTTTAGCCTTAGTAGAATTTGGTTCAGGCATTGAAGCATACAAAGGTGTCACCTTTTTATTTTTTATATTTTCTTTAATTTTATTTTTTTAATTTTGCTTGCTAGGCAGGCTTTTCCTAAAGTTCTTATAAACTTTATTTATTATTCATTTTCAGCCCAGGAAGAGAAACTTGAAATATTTATCCACCGGATATAATTTTTAAAAAAATTCTTTCCACAAGTAACAGATATGCTAAATGAATAAATCCTTTCTGAAACAGCCAAAGTGATTATCTTTCCTGAAATCCCCCTTTAAAATAGGTTAATAATTAAAACATTTTACTCTAAGCCAGGCAAACAGTATGAACTGAACTTCTTTTATATCAGGAGGCTTTTATTTTAATTCTGCTGAGTTTTATTCTAATAAAATCAATTATTTCTGGGAAATGTTAACCACAATGACAGACCTTGCTACGCTGAACATTTTACAAGGAAGCTGTTTCAAGCCATAAGCTGCCACCACGAGCAAACAACTGACGGCCAGCAGTGTTTTTGTTAGACTCTGACAAGGGAATCAATAAAAAGACAAGACAAAGGTTCAATCAGAACAGACACCACTAATACGAATGGCCTTTTGGGACCCACAGAAGCATGGAACTGCTTTTCCATGTTAATTTCTCCTTGCCACCCTTGGGGTTATCACCTTCTTTGGCCCCTGTTAATTAAAAACTGCCTCCTGTTAAAGTTCTTTGGCAGACATTCGCCTTGTGTCAACCCATTTTGCTGGCTGCCGAGAAACGAAATGAAGGGAAGGAGAATTATGAAACTGCCATGTGAAATGCTGCCAAAATTCTTCCTCACAACCGCCACTTGACACAAACATGCATATTGCTCTCTCCATCCCTTCAAATACTGAGATGAACTTACAGATGACATGTAAAATGCAGATTTTAAATATTCATTATCCAACTGTCTTATTTTACGAGGATATGGGTATAGAAGTAACATTGATTATGGCTGTGTAACTAATCGATTTTTCAGATGGGCAGCCAAACAGAAAAAAAAAAAAAAAAAAAAAAAAAAAAAAAAAAAAAAAGCAAAAAAATTTTATAAATTTAAATAAAACTCATGTACATTGTTTCCTTGTTTTTTATCTTGCAAAAGTGAAAGCCAAAAGCAATGAAATGACAGAGTTTCCAAGAATGAAGGGGAGCATCAGTAGTTATTTAACTTAATAGTCCAGTGATTACAGCATTTATTCTCAGTCAGTTCTATTTCTGTCACCTCTGTTTGAAAGGATTTGGATCCCTCTGTCCCAAGAGACCACAAAGGTATTAAATGAGGAGAAGGTTTTAGATCCTACTGTAGTCATTCTTGTATGCAAATAATTAAATATTAATTAGGCTTGAGACCCAGCCACCACTGCTGAGATTTATTTTCCCTTTTCCAGCTCAACAACTATTTATTATTTTATGCAAAAGTGGAAGGTCTACAACCAAAAGGATTGAGTGAGCTCTACCCAGAATATCCTATAATGCCTTGATTCAAGCACACATGCAAGGAAAATGAGATGTAAACTCAGACTGAGTTTCAAGGTGGTGAAAACTCCACCCTTGAGACTTTCAAGGTTGCACAAGTAAGACCACAGCTGACCTGTCTACCATCTCTGAGCAACAGGCTGTGGAAGATGACCTCCAGAGGTCCCTTCCAATCAACACTTCAACAGTTTTGCATGCCAGAACTGGGACTGGATTATGTCTCATTCCATGGGGAAAGGATCTTGTGGAAAGCTAAAGGTTGACTCAGCAGTACTTTCCAGGCCAACTGGGTAGAACAAGGGAAAAAAAAATATCTGAAACTGTATCCAATGTGATGTAGAGAATAATAGTAAATATATTCCTCTGGGAGGATGATTTTACCTGTACAATAATCAAGCATGGTCTCTGTGTAAACCTTCTGAAGGCAGTTCAGTTTCCTTTTTGTTATTTTTACACATCACCTAGCACTTCTGTTGTAGAGGCAGATGTAACTCCATGAAGCACAGATCAGGCCTTTGACTCTTCCACTTCTGACACCTTTCTGACTTGTCAGTGCAGGCTCTTCCTTCCTAGGAGGCGGGTGTATTATCTACCTTTCCTCTAGCCCAGATAATAGTCTGTGTCTCCTGTATCCTTAAACATTGGAACTGCCAGACTGCCAGACCAAAAATTTTCAAATCTTTTTCCTTCCTCCACTACTTTTTCTGATGTTATTTATTTACAGTTTTTATTTAAACATGGTCTCTATTTTACTGAGCTTTCCCAACTTTCTGAATTAAGAATACTATGAGTCTAAAATCCTCTTTTCTAAAGTGAGGCAGAAATCATAACTTTTGCTTCATTAATATTTAGCATAACCTTTAGAGGTTTAACACACTCTATTATTGGTGTCTACAAGGTAAATACAATAGTCTGATCCTCATTAGATATACACATGGAAACTACATCAGTGTCAGATTTACACCATTTGAAAATCTGATCTATTGTGACAAAATTTTAAATTTTATATTAGTTACCCTTACCATCCATATGTTTCTAAGAGTACCAAGAAGACAATTCGAGTAAATAGTTATCTTTAAAACTTATTATTGCATTAAAATTACGTTCAGCTAGGATTTACTATTTGATTTCAAAGGCAGACATAGAGCAATTTAATGTTAGAAGATGAAATGTTAATATCCAATGTGAGTCAGTTGACCACGGATCAGTGGCTTACTAGATGCATACCTTTTTTCTTAAGTTAAATGACAATATTTACTCTTTATGCATAAATAAGTTCACATACAGTAAACACCTTAAAGAACCTTTTTTAATTTATAAAATCAAGTGTTGTTGTTGTTGTTGTTTGTTTGTTTGTTTTTAAACTTTCAGTAATATTCAGTTAGAGACACATTTCTGCCTCCTACTCACAGACTGCTGATTGACCGAGAATGGTGTGTTCTCAATAAATGTAAAACTGAAACACCTTCCCACACTATATTTAACATTGGCTATTTAAGTGACATTTTCAAAAATAATTGCATGGATTCACATTGGAAAATTTGCGTATAAGGATCATATAACTTTCTAAGTAAACTAAGAAGTTCCATTGTTAATATTAATATTAATATTAATAAAGCCTTAAGAAAAATCAAGTAGAGTGAAGAAAAATAGTTTGTAAATTAATGTGAAAAAAGCCTGTCTGAGTTTTGTATTTCCTCTAATTGACTTCACTTCACCACAGAGACAAATGAGGAATTCCATGACATTCTTCCCCTTCCCCTTCCCCTTCCCCTTCCCCTTCCCCTTCCCCTTCCCCTTCCCCTTCCCCTTCCCCTTCCCCTTCCCCTTCCCCTTCTCTTTTCTTTTCCTTTTTTTCCTTCTCCTTTCCCTTTCCCTTTCCCTTTCCCTTTCCCTTTTCTGTTTCCATTTCCATTGTTTCCTTTCCCTTTTTCCTTTTCCTTCTTTTTCTTTTCCTTCGTCTTTTTTTTTTTTTTTTTTTTTTTTTTTTTCCAGTGAAAATAACAGAACCCCAGGGATGAACGAAGTTCATTGTGTAGAATGAAATACAATTTCTCTTTTTGTACCAATGTACAATTGAGTATGACTGCTACTTCTTGATTAAAACACATTCAACTGTGCAGTCATGGTAAAATTTCATCTGGTTGAGCGGGCTGCTGAAGTGGAACTACCTGGATCTGCAGAAGAGTTTCATGGACATTTTTTAAGAAGTCATAGCAAGCAAGCATCAAGTACCTGTTCCTGCAAGCAAAAGTCTGGTAGTCTGGCATTTTCAAGGCAGGACTGAGATCACCTTTTGATTTGAAATCTCATGTAAGTGAGTGTTGTGGGAGTGACAGGCAGAGGGAAGCAGCTTTGAGGAGAGGATCATCTTCATCAGTAAAAGACAAATTATGACCTCCAGCAAAGTTGATGAAGACTTGTCAAAATAGGTGAAGTAAGGGCTACAGTCTTGTCATGGGGTGTTTATAAAACATTGGCAGGATGACAAGGAAAAGGATGTGCATTTTCTGAAACATCCACCCCTGCGAGCAACTACAGTAAAGCAAAACTACTGCTACATGGCAAAACTCTGAAGGCCTTCTGTTTACAAAGGTGTGGCTGGATTCACAATCTTTCCTACATTGTTAAACAACAGACCTTCCACAAATAGCACAACACAATACGATCTCAACACTCATCTTCTGCTTTCTTCTGCTGAAGATTCCATCTTCCTTTCCATCCTCTGTCAGAGAAATAGGTCCAAACACGTTAGAAAACTCCAGATCTACTTACTGTGAGATTTCTCTCTTTAATAACTTCTAGCTCCTCGCTATAAGACATAGAATGAAACAGCAGTAACTGAATTGGAGCGTGTGTTTATTGATATCTCAGTAAGCTTTGCATTGAGTTCCAAGCTTAAAGGTGATGAAGTATTTATTTGACCCAAACTGCTACAATCTCACCTGACAATTCACTTTGGCAATACGATGATATACCTGGTTTATATCTGTGGGCAGAGCTGGAGTTCTTCAACTGTGTGACTTTGTCCATGTGTCTTTGTGCCTCTTTTTGAGCAAATGTATGCCTGTCTGTTCAACTCATATACTTGTATGATACAGACTGTCATGTTTTTCTATGTTAACACAACAACATGTTATTTATCATCACTGCAAAAGCATACAATTTGATGAAATATGTAGATCTAAAAATTGTTTCTACTAAGGCAGAAAAATATCTGAAAAAGTAGCTGGTGAGATTTGAACACCATGGTATTTTATTAATTCCAATATCACAACTTCTGCAGCTTGAAGCCCACAGTAGTGCATGAAGAACTATTTGTTATTTTAAATATGTATCTGCAGGCTCCTGTACATTTTAAATGAATATTCCCAACCACAGCTCACAAAAGCAAGTAATACATATCATCTGCAGTGAAACATCAAACCAAGTTAAATGTTTGACGTTGCATTCACTACAAGGCAAGTAAATCATTTTGATGTTAAATGCACACAAAGCCTTCCCTAACTCAGAAAAGTTAAAATCAGGTTATTTTATCTCAAATATCTGGCAGTAATGTATAGGATGAACCGTATTTTTTTTCCTTTAGAAGTTTAATAATTTATCATAGTAAAAGGGGGCAAAGCAGCTAACTCATCCCCATAGACAACCAGTTTCTTTGTCTAATTTCCATTTTTTTCTTTGGCAGCTAAAACACCTTGAAATTACCTTCTCCAGCATGGAAGAATGATTTTTTTTTTTTTTTCCCCGAGCTCTAGCTGTCTTAGTGATTAGAATTTTAATTAGTAAAGCAGAGAAGAGGGAGGCAGAACACAGAGAAAGGCGCTTGAAAGATTCACAAGAGCAGGGGAAGACAAAGAGATGTCAGAGGCAGCTGCGCAACTTGCTTGTTTCAGCAACATTTGCAGGGCCATGCTGTAGTCTATAGTACTAACATAGCACCATCCCTTAGCCTTTTTGCAATGCCAGTCTTCTGGGGTATTAGAAAACATTTTTATCAGTTTATCACTCAGAGAAAGACAATGTTTTTAAAGCACTCCAGCTAAGAGTGGCTCTACTGTTGGGCTCCTTTTGGTCCTTGGATTTGCTCTACAGGACTCTGAGCTCAGAACTCCTGCCACAAAGACAAGGTTATCAGCAATGCAGACTACTACCATCCAACTATTACGCCAATTAATATTATAATTACAGATCAACATCTGGGCTTTTTACACAACAAAGGAAGCCCCTTAAAGCTGAAGGGCTGACAGGGAGGAAAAACAGTGGAAAGCTCTCAAAAAACAACACTAAATATATTTTAATTTGGAACAAAAAATGCATTTTAACTGCACAAATACTGTTTATGGTCATTCAGCAGTCTGTGATCTGCACAGGCTTTTTGCCTTGACATTGCAGCTGTGATGCCATTGCTTAGCACAGGAGACAGCATGGACCAGAAGGGGAAATCTGTTAAAAGCTAAAGAGATGAGCACTGGATTCACACATATCTGCATTGCACCCAAGTGCTGGTGAGACTCAGGTACATCTTACCCACCTTGGGAGCCCCACAGCTATCCCCAGCACCTCCAGCATTTCTGTCCATCTCTTGCTGGTGCAGAGTCATTGGGCTGGTGGCTGGAGTAACCCCCCCCACCTCCCAGCTCTCTGCTCCTCACAAGGTCTGTCGGCCCTGTTCCACACTGTTATCACTATCACTATTGTCACTTGCATTATATGAGTGCATTTGGCTGACAGCTAAGATCAGCAGCACACTGTGCATGGCAAGGTACATGTGCGTACTAAATGTGGGGATGAATATGTGCTATTATCTATTCAACAGCAGGAGAGCACAGGAGCTGAGTAGCTGAGTGGCAGAATGGGAAATTGAATCCCATTCCAGTGCCTGAACAACAAATTTATTCTTTCTAAACTCACACCCTCTCAACCCAGTCCTTGTACTCAAAGATATTTTAATCAGCTGAGAGGAAAATTATTTTCTGTCTCTACAGGGACTGGTCCTGAATTCCTCACTCACATGAGTGGTTTCCTTCCAGTGAATCCAAGCTTTTAGCAGATAACAACAGAGTAATAAGCAGAGCAGATTTAACACATTTTAAGAAAGGATTATCAATCTGTGACACTGATCTCTTGAAACGAATGTGTGTACTCCTGTCACCAGCTTTTGCAAAGGTTAGTCATTCACAGAATATTCACTAGGAATTGCTGAGATTTTCTGAACACTTTGACAGCTATTTTAATTCTATTCCACAATCAGCTTTAGTTAGTATTCTATATAAAATAAAAGACAAGTTACAAGTCAGCTTCTCACAGAGAATCATAGTCCAATCTCTAGCAAATACTCTACTAAGGTAACAAATTGGCTTGCTGACCTTTTGTCTGGTAACATAGAACGACATATTTGCAATTTATGGAAATCAATCCATAGAGAACTTTTAGTTTCAAGTAATTGTAACTCAGTGCAAGATCTAAATAAAAGTGAAGAAAAGGTCATTAGGAATGTAATATAACAATACAGATAAACACGAAACGTCAGGTTCAAAGCACTGATCTTAACTATACAGCTGTAAATACTGGTAAGAAGCCAATAATTGCAGCTAGAATCAATTACCAGCTGTTTTAAAGCACAGCATTGAAAGCAGCATCGCAATTACTACCTTCAGGTCCTGGCTACTAAAACAGCAGACAAGAAACAGAAAACTACAATCCAGACCCTTAAAAATAGCTCACTGTTTTTTTCCTTTAATTGCTTTCCTGCTCTGAAATAATCTACATTTTATAGTATGTTTAGTGGCAAGGAAGATTTTGTACATTCATTTTAAAATATCACTGAGGAAACCATATGCGTGTACAGAAACTCTAAAGAAGATAATGGTTGAGATTTGCCTCCAGCTGAGAGCACACAGTGGGCAAAAGAAGAAAGAGGTAATGAAAGACATAAGAAACTGTCTGTTCTTCCACCAATAGTCAGACACCAGCAAACACACCGAGAGGTCATATCTTCCTTTTGATGTAACATATATAGGAGAATCAGAGATGCATCTTCTGCCCTTTTGAATCTTGAGCTGGAGTTACCAGTTCTGGAGTGTCATCATATCTCCATTGTCCCATTAGACCCAAAGTACCATTTATGGATTTAGCAGACGTCCTACCAGCTAAATTAAGAGTGTTTTATTCCTGCAGGGGTGGATCTGTTCTGTATTTCTACAATGATGAGGGTATTTAGAGTTCCAGAAATAAGCAGGCTTTTTATTTCTGCACTTTCAGGTAATCCACTACTACAACAACTTATACTGTGTGCTGCCTAAAAGCTCATTCCAAACTACTTTGGAGAAAGTATTGAATTGGAGAGCTCATACAAAATATTCCTGCTTTAGCTCTTAAAATGCACTGAATGTGATATAAACCACTCCAGTGACCTAAGAGCTGCTGGTAAGTGGTCACAATCATGCCTCTGTGTAAAGCTTGCGTGTTCAGTGACTGAACACATTGACTTAAATTCAAACCCTCCCCTAGCCCATAAGTGTGAACCATTTTGTGTCAAAGAAAAGTTACAATCACAAGGCAAATGAACATTAAAGAAGCACAAAGCAGCTCTTGTTAGTGCTGGAAACAACAGAGTACCAAAGCACTCTATTCAGAAATATGTTTTCACAACACAGCTCATGATGTCACTACAAGAAACAGAGAATACATGAATAAAAAAAGATCAAAACTACAGGTAATATGACAGGAAAACCTATTTAAGTAAATGGGGGTGTCCTGGTTTCAGGTAGGACAGAGCTAATTTTCCTCCTAGTAGCTGGCAGGGTGCTATGTTTTGGATTAGGATGAGAAGAGCGCTGATAACATGCTGATGTTTTAATTGTTGTAGAGCAGTGCTTACACCAAGCCAAGGACTTTTCAGCTTCTCGCTCTGTCCTGCTAGCGAGCAGGCTAGGGATGCAGCAGGAGCTGGGAGGGGACAGACCCAGGACAGCTGACCCAAACTGGCCAAAGGGGTATTCCATACCATCTGACGTCATGTTGAACAATATATAGGGGTGGCTAGCCGGGGTGGGGGGGGCGGCTGCTCGGGGATAGGCTGGGCATCGGTCAACGGGTGGTGAGCAATTGCATTGTGCATCACTTGTTTCGTACACATTATTATTATTAATACTATTATTATTATTATTATTATTATTATTATTATTATTATTATTGCTATTATTATTTTCCTGTCTTAATAAACTGTCTTTATCTCAACTCACAGGCTTCACTTTCCCGTTTCTCTCCCCCATCCCGGAGAGGGAGGGGGGAGGGTGAGCGAACGGCTGTGTGGTGTTTAGCTGCCAGCCAGGCCAAACCACAACAGTCCTTTTGGCGCCCAGCGTGGGGCCAGAAGGGTTGAGATATCGACAGATTTGACCAGAGTGCGTTAAACTAAAATTGGTATAAGTATTCGACCTGCTTAATAGTTGCTAGTCACAATGTTGATTGCCTTAATCTCAAGTCTGCTTTGCCTGTTTCCCAAATTGAGTTTTATAGCACGTTACTTTCTGTATGTGCTCCCTGTCGTGCTGTTTATCCTTTCCGGGCCCTGGTTTAAGATTGTTATGGTACTGTGTGGTGTAACGATGGCTTATGAAATTATGAGATTTCTGGTCATGACTCTAACCTGGTATTTGTACTCAGCACTGTCGTCGACTCTATACTTCGGAAACCATGTCTCAGAAACTATTAGCAATTACACCTATTGCCTTTTTTCATCAGGCAGCCAATCTGTGGAGGGGACAGGGGAAGATATTTTTCCTACCTGTTCACTCTCCCTTCCTCCTTCACCACCCTCTTATCCCCCGAGCTAGTTACGGTAGCTCTCCAAGATGTTGAATATCCTTGGGACACTCAGACCAGCATGTTCTTGTTGTTATGTCTCCTGAATGCGCTTCAGGTTTTGTTTAAGGTTAAACAACTACTTAGGAATCTCATCTGGAGATCTGTCTTGAGGCGGGATAGTTGCGAGTGGCAGGGAGTGTGGGAGGATATGGGCAGGTTTCTAGGGCAGTGGGCACCTCCAGTGTTTTGGACATTCACCCCTGAACAACTGCAAAATCCTAAAAAACTGGTAGAATGCTTGAAAAAAAGGTGTCATGACTCTGGCAGTTCCAAAGTGACACAAATCACTGTGGCGTGCTGGGGTCTGGCTTGTGCCTATCGAGCTGCAATTGATGCTACTATCAACCTAGTGACAGACCCTGCAGCCTTTCCAGCTCCAGCTCCCGCAGCCGTTCCAGCTCCAGTTCCCGCAGCCGTTCCAGTTCCAGCTCCCGCAGCCGTTCCAGCTCCAGCTCCTGCAGCCGTTCCAGCTCCAGCTCCCGCAGCCGTTCCAGCTCCAGCTCCTGCAGCCGTTCCAGTTCCAGCTCCCGCAGCCGTTCCAGTTGCAGCTCCCGCAGCCACTCCAGCCCCTGCAGCTGCTCCAGCTCCTGCAGCCGCTCCCACTCCTGTGGCTGGGTCAGAGAAACGAGCCGTAGCAGTGCAAGTTGCCCTTGCAGAGGGTATTCCAACCGCTGTGGCAGACCCTGTGGCTGGGTCAGAGAAACGAGCCGTAGCAGTGCAAGTTGCCCCTGCAGAGGGTATTCCAACCGCTGTGGCAGACCCTGTGGCTGGGTCAGAGAAACGAGCCGTAGCAGTGCAAGTTGCCCCTGCAGAGGGTATTCCAACCCCTGTGGCAGACCCTGTAGCTGGGTCAGAGAATTGAGCTGTAGCAGTGCAAGTTGCCCATGTAGACAAGGTGAAAAAATGGTATAGACACTCAAGTCGTTTAGAACGCAGAAAGTCTTCTGCTAGGTCTCGGTATGGAGAAGACGAGGCTGGGCCATCAAATGTACAGAAGGATGAAGATGAGGATGAGGATGTCGAAAAATCAACAGTAACTACCCGAACCCTATACCAGCGTGAGCTACGAGATGTGCGAAAAGATTTTGGTCGCTGTATAGGTGAGCAGCTTGTCACCTGGCTGCTCCGGTGCTGGGACACTGGAGCCAATTGTGTGGAATTAGAGGGCAGGGAAGCCAGGCGGTTGGGATCCCTTGCTAGAGACGCAGGCATTGACAAAGCAATTGGAGATGGAGCACGATCTCACAGCCTCTGGAGGCGTCTCCTGTTAGCTGTGAAGGAAAGGTATCCCTTCAAGGAAGAACTTGTATGTCTACCAGTCAAGTGGACCACCATGGAGAAGGGAATTCAGTACCTGAGGGAATTAGCTGTACGGGAAGTAATTTATAAGGACCTAGACGACGCACAAATATCCACAGATCCAGATGAAGTCCAGTGTACCCGACCCATGTAGCGGAAGTTTGTACGGAATGCACCATCATCATATGCCAGCTCATTGGCAATAATAACCTGGAAGGATGATGACGAACCCACAGTGGATGAAGTGGCTAAACAACTCCGGCAGTACGAAGAAAGTCTCTCCTCTTCCCTACAGGCCTGTGTCTCGGCTGTGGAGAAACTCTCTGAAGAGTTCCACCAACTTAAAGAGAATTTATCTTCCCCCCCACCTGAACGAACCAGTGGCCACCATCTAAAAGAGAATACTTTGGAGAAACTTTTTGAAGAGGTTCACCAACTTAAAGAGAGTTTATTTTCTTCCCCACCTGTACAAACCAGTGTCTCGGCTATTAGGGGTAAACGTTCATCCGTGCAAAGAAGACAATATGGTAGGTACACACCCCGCACCACCCTGTGGTTTTACCTACGTGACCATGGAGAGGACATGAGAAAATGGGATGGAAAATCTACTGCGACCCTAGAGGCACGGGTACGTGAGTTGCAAAAGAAAACAATCGGGAGAAAGGGGTTCTCTGAAAAGTTTGCTGCTCCAACTTCCAGCAGGCAGTCCTTTAAACACAGAAACGAAGATTCTGACCAGGACTAGAGGAGCCCTGCCTCCAACCAGGGGGAGGAAAGGGACAATCGAGTTTATTGGACTGTGTGGATTTGATGGCCTGGCACGTCAGACGCACAGAAGTATAAGGCTTTAGTAGACACCAGTGCACAATGTACTCTAATGCCATCAAGCTATAAAGGGCCAGAGCCCATCTGTATTTATGGCGTGACAGGGGAATCCCAGCAGTTAACTGTATTGGAGGCTGAAGTGAGTCTAACCGGAAATGAGTGGCAAAAGCACCGTATTGTGACTGGCCCGGATGCTCCGTGCATCCTTGGCATAGACTATCTTAGAAGAGGATATTTCAAGGACCCAAAAGGGTTCCGCTGGGCTTTTGGCATAGCTGCCTTAGAGACAGAGGACATTAAACAGTTGTCTACCTTGCCCGGTCTCTCAGAGGACCCTTCTGTTGTGGGGTTGCTGAGGGTTGAAGAACAGCAAGTGCCAATTGCTACCACAACTGTGCACCGGCGGCAATATCGCACCAACCGAGACTCCCTGATTCCCATCCATAAGCTAATTCGTCAACTGGAGAGCCAAGGAGTGATCAGCAAGACTCATTCACCTTTTAATAGTCCCATATGGCCAGTGCAAAAGTCTAATGGTGAGCGGAGACTATCAGTGGACTATCGTGGACTGAACGAAGTCACGCCACCACTGAGTGCTGCAGTGCCGGACATGCTAGAACTCCAGTATGAACTGGAATCAAAGGCAGCCAAGTGGTATGCCACAACTGATATTGCTAATGCATTTTTCTCCATCCCTTTAGCAGCAGAGTGCAGGCCACAGTTTCCTTTCACTTGGAGGGGAGTCCAATATACTTGGAATCGGCTGCCCCAGGGGTGGAAACATAGCCCTACCATTTGCCATGGACTGATCCAGTCTGCGCTGGAGCAGGGGGAGGCTCCTGAACACCTGCAGCACATCGATGACATCATTGTGTGGGGTGACACCGCAGAGGAAGTTTTCGAGAAAGGGAAGAAAATAGTCCAAATCCTTCTAAAGGCCTGTTTTGCCATAAACAAAATAAAGTTAAAGGACCTGCACGAGAGATCCAGTTTTTAGGAATAAAATGGCAAGATGGACGTCGTCAAATCCCAATGGATGTGATCAACAAAATAACAGCTATGTCTCCACCAACTAGCAAAAAGGAAACACAAACTTTCCTAGGTGTCGTGGGGTTTTGGAGAATGCATATTCCAAATTACAGTCTGATTGTAAACCCGCTCTACCAAGTAACCCGTAAGAAGAATGCTTTTGAATGGGGCCCTGAGCAACGACAAGCCTTTGAACAAATTAAGCAGGAAATAGTTCATGCAGTAGCCCTTGGGCCAGTCCGAACAGGACCAGATGTAAAGAATGTGCTCTACACTGCAGCCAGGGAGAATGGTCCCACCTGGAGCCTCTGGCAGAAAGAACCTGGGGAAACTCGAGGTCGACCCCTGGGGTTTTGGAGTCGTGGATACAGAGGATCTGAGGCCCGCTATACTCCAACCGAAGGGGAGATATTGGCAGCATATGAAGGAGTTCGATCTGCTTCGGAAGTGGTCAGTACTGAAGCGCAGCTCCTCCTGGCACCCCGACTGCCGGTACTGGGTTGGATGTTCAGAGGAAGGGTCCCCTCTACACATCATGCAACTGATGCTACATGGAGCAAGTGGGTTGCACTGATTACTCAGCGGGCTCGAATAGGAAACCCCAGTCGAATTATATGCTTATATTATATGCTTACTGAATATTGCACAAAAGTGGTGTGAGAGCAGGATGAATCAAACCCAGTGCTTTAGCCACAGAGGATGATTTCATATAGATTTTAAAAATTGCCTCAAGACTTTTGTTCTAAAAATAATTCGAATATCCTGCAGAGGGAAATCCCTAATGAGTATGCCTTCTCAGCGTTAGCCAGTGCCTTCCCAAGTTTGATATATTTGGATTTCAGGCAGAGGATGAAAGCATTAGGAGAGGGTTAAAGCTCATTAACCAGAAACAGAAGATGATATAACCCCAAAAGTCAAGTATTAATTCTATCCAGATTTATTTTCAAAACCTTGACAAAGCTATGGAGTAGCCAAGGATAGGAAGTTGAGTAAGTGGTTCTGCATGCATTTACAGCAATAAGCAGCAAATGGTTCTGTGACAATTCTGAGAATACACATAGTTCCCCTGGAAATATTCAAACCATAGTGCCCAAGAGAAGATACACCAGGACACAGAACTGCAACAGCACTTCAGATTTTTTGTGATGTCACAGTATTTCATGTATTCCAAACACCTGAAACCAAGTGATTTCAA
>NW_024429069.1:0-78808 GCF_009769625.2 Cygnus olor
GAAGGTTTTCCTCTTAACCTCTAATCTAAATCTCCCCTCTTTTTGTTTAAAACCATTCCCCCTTGTCCTATCACTATACCGCCTGACAGAGTCCCTCCCCAGCTTTCCTATAGGCCCCCTTTGGGTACTGGAAGGCTGCTGTAAAGTCTCCCTAGAGCCTTCTCTTCTCCAGGCTGAACAAACCCAACTCCCTCAGCCTGTCTTCACAGGAGAGGTGCTCCAGCCCTCTGACCATCCTCATGGCCATCCTCTAAACTTGCTCCAACAGCTCCATGTCCTTCTTATGCTGGGGGCCTCAGAGCTGAACACAGATTTTGTTTTGATGTTGACCCTTAGTTCTTGCTTTTGGGGTCTTTTAATTTCTTTCTTAAAGCAATTTTTTAGTCACTTTGAAGGAAGAAAAAAAAAAAAGTTCTTAAGAACTGATACAAAAAATATTTTATGAAAGTATAATTATTATTTCAGTGAATGTTTCCAGGGAAAGAAATGCCAGTAATAGAGCTAGGACCTGTGTCTACTAAAGACATTTGCAGCTTTAAGCCCTAAAAAGTAGAGAAGGAAGCCTTAGTATTCCTCTCAGTCTCCATGTAACATAAAAGTTCAAAATAGCATTAAATAATGTCCCTGAACCCTTGGGCCCCTGAACTTGTAGGCAGGAGCTGGAGGAGCGAAGTCTCTCCTATTTTAAGTAAAAAGTAGGTTTGAGACCACCTGATGAAACTGAAGAGGTACAAGTCTATGGGGCCTGATGCCATGTATCCCAGGGTCCTAAAGGAACTGGCTGATGGAGTTGCCAAGCTTCTCTCCATCGTATTTGAAAAGTCCTGGCAGTCAGGTGAATTCTTCATTGACTGGAAAAGGGCAAACATTGCTCCCATTTTTAAAAAGGGTAGAAACAAAGACCCAGGTAACTACAGACCAGTGAGGTTCACCTCTGTGCCTGGGAAGATCATGGAAAAGATCCTCCTGGAAGCAATGTCAAGGCACATGGAAGATGAGGTGATCAGAGACAGCCTGCATGGCTTCACCAAGGGTCAGACCAGTCTGGTGGCCTTCTATGATGGAGTGACTGCATCAGTCAACAGTGGAAGACTGACTGATGTCATCTACCTGGACTTCTGCAAGACCTTTTACATGGTCCCACAACATCCTTATCTCTAAATTGGAGAGATATGTAGAGTGGGCTGTTCAGTGGATTAGAAATTGAGTGGATGACTGCAGTCAGACAGTTATGGTCAACAGCTCTATGTCCAGGTGGAGGCCAGTGCCAAGTGGTGTCCCTCAGGGATCTGTCCTGGGACCAGTGCAGTTTAATATCCTTATCAGTGACAGAGACACTGAGATCAAGTGCACCCTCAGCAAGTCTGCAGATGACACCAAGCTGAGTGGTGCAGTCGATACAACAGAACGAAGGATGCCATCCAGAGGGGCCTGGACAAGCTTGAGAAGTGGGCCTACATGAATCTAATGAGGTTCAACACATCCAAGTGCAAGGCGCTGCACCCGGGCTGTGACAATCCCAGACACAAGTGCAGACTGTGAGAAGAATTCACTGAGAGGAGTCCTGCAGAGAAGAACTTGGGGTTTCTGGTGGATGAAAAGCTCAACATAAGCCAGCAGTGTGTGCTTGCAGCCCAGAAGGCCAACTGCGTCCTGGACTGCATCAACAGAGGGGTGGGCAGCAGGTGGAGGGAGGGGATTGTGCCCCTCTGCTCTGCCCTTGTGAGGCCCCACCTGGAGTGCTGCGTCCTGGTCTGGGGCCCCCAGCACAAGAAGGACGTGGAGGTATTAGCACAAGTCCAGGGGAAGGCCACAGAGATGATCAGAGGGCTGGAGCACCTTTCCTATGAAGACAGGCTGAGAGAGCTGGGGATGTTCACCCTGGAAAAAAGAAGGCTCTGGAGAGACCTTATTGTGGCCTTTCATTACTTAGATGAGGCTTACAAAGTGGATGGAGAGTGACTTTTTGCTCAATCAGATAATGACAGGATGAGGGGGAATGGCTTTAAACTAAAGGAGGGGAGATTGAGATTAGGTATTAGGAGGAAATTCTTTACTTGGAGGCTGGTGAGGCACTGGAACAAGTTGCGCAAAGAAGCTGTGGATGCCCCATCCCTGGAAGTGCTCAAGGCCAGGCTGGATGGGGCTTTGAGCAACCTGGTCTGGTGGGAGATGTCCCTGCCCATGGCAAGGGGTTGGAACTGGGTGAACTTTAAGGTCCCTTCTGACCTAAGCTGTTCTATGAGTCTCTGAAGTCAGAGTTGCAGGAGTATTTCATCTCAAAAAGACTAGGCTGCCTTATGGCAGCCTCCTGCAGCTCCCATTTCATCTTCCCTCTAACCTCAGCATTCCCCAAATATCTCTGAGGCAAGAGACAAACCAAGAGTGAGGATGCAAGTGAGGGTCACACCAGACACTAGTCTAGAAATTCTGGGCAGTTATGAGGCTCTCCAGGACTACTGCAAGACCTGATACCGCTATATGAGACTTAAATTTGATGTGACTCTAATGAGAGTCCAGACTGATGCCATAGAAGTCAATCCAGCTTTTAAGAACAACAAAAGGGCTTAGACTGTACAGAACAGGCTTCCATGACCTAGTAATTTAACAAGAATATTTCCGTACTTTTTTTTTTTTTTTTTCAAATGTAGAGGAACTGCATGCCCTAGATCTACTCAGACTTGCTGGGTATCTGGGTCTAATGCACAGGCCTGATCTTCTCAAAACTGAGGCTGAGCCTGGGAAACCTGTGGAATTGCACTTGAGGAAAAGTAAAGCCCAGCATCTGAGCAGGCACCATGGGACTGAATCAGCAAAGGAGGAGAACGCAGCTAACCCTTCAACAGTTGCATTCTCCTTCCCCACTGCTCTGCTAAACGCAGTTATTTGATTATAATGATTATAACTCAGTCCACCATAATGCAATGGAAATTTCCCAGGACAGACTTTTTTTTTTTTTTCCTAGAAATAGGCTAAATGAACCTTTTTGGAAGTGTTATTTCCCTGTAAACTAGTTATATTGTCCTCTTTCTTGCTTCTGGTACAAGCACTAATTTTGGATGTGCTTTCCATTTTTTTCCCATCCTCTCTACCCTCTCCAAACTGTTGCATTTTTGAACACTGAAGTACATGAATTGTTTATGTATTACATTTCTCCTACCTGGCCTGCAGCCATGCCCTCTTAGGCAATGAGCTCACTGTATCTCATAAACCATGGCAGGGTTAGGCCAGGTCAGTGTCTACTGGAGAGCATCTCCAAGGAGAAGCTGGGTGCTGTGGGAATCGTGGGTGCAGTTCAGCAGGTGGCACTCTTTCCTTTGGGTCTGCCCTGAAACACTGCTGGATTCACACTTGCCATCCAAGCCAACCCTACAGTGTCACAGGTCCATGAGCACAGGGGTGAGTGTCCTCTTGCATTCTCAGTGTTGGTGTCATTGCTATCCCACTGCTGGATGCTGGTGCTCCACTTTCACACCTCCCACCAGCCACATAAAGCATATGGGGGGGCATGAGCAGGATGGAGGCAGGAAGAAGAAACAAAGCTTGTCCACACCCTGAGGAAGCTTTCCCATTGGGATATCAAGACCACGTGGGGGCTAAGAGGTGCAAAGCCAAGTTTAAATCTGCCCTAGGTAGTGGGATCCAACTACCCCAAATCTCCCCAAAGTGTGTGGGCTTCCAGCCCCCTCTGCAGCTCTTTGATGCGTTGCTCTGAATCATTTACTTCTCTGTTTTGTCTTGCAAATGCTTAAGGCTCTCTGACTCCTGTAGACACTGAGAACGTAGTCAATGTCCAAAAATCGTATATTAGTATTTTTCCCCACAAAAACAAAAGGGTTCCCCAACCCAGTAGTGTCTCAGCTCTTTTGCTCTGGAGACCATTTGCATGAGAAGAGGGGAAAAAAAAAGAAAAAAAAAATCACCCTCTGAAGCACTCAGTTCTTTTCCCCAAGATCTGTCAAATATGGCGTAGCTCCCAAAACATTTAATTCTCCAGACCACCTGGGAGAGTCCCACAAACCACTGGTGGTCCATAGATCACAGCCTGAGTGCCGCTGTGTTAGGCTACTGCTTAAAGGAAAGGAAATTAAACACAGAAAGCTGTTAAAATGACATTGCATGTGAGTCATGGCTCCACATTAAGTAATGTTCTTACAGAGCACTTGTCTTGTCCCCCTGGATGAAAGCTCCCCACCTTCTGTCTCTAGTCTCTACCCCTTAGTAATAAATATCATGTTTTATTATTACAGGAATGAAAGAAATGCTAATGCTTTGTCTGAGAAACAATGAAGTGTTCAAAATAGAAATATAATGAGAGGTGTACGACTGAATACAGCACTCATATTTCTGCTACTGACATGCAATGAATTCTTTAAATTTCCATTGAAGCCCGTTTAAATGAAATTTGCCAAAGAACACTTCTTTTTCATATTCTCCCTCTCCAAAGTGCACCCTAGTGCAACCAGACTCTGTCTTTGTTCACTTAATATTGGGCTGTAACAAGCTTGCTTCGGCCCTGCCTGCTGACTGGTGGGGTCATGTAGAGAAAGAGTCTAGAGGCCAGAATTTCATGCAGTTCCGTGTCTGATTTTTAAGCCATTTTTAATGAGCTAATTTTTATGATTGCAGACTCACTCAGGCTTTAAAAAAAAAAAAAAAAAAGGATTTAGATATGTGGAAAGGTTGCCATGCAGCAGTTGGCCCATTACTACTGCAGTCTATTATTCATCTTTCACTGTCAGATTACAAATATTTCTCCCTCAAACCTTTAAATCCCAGCTCTGAAGATGCTTGACACAGAACTCAACCCTCCAGATGACCACAAAAGATGACTTTATTTGGTGCCCACCCACTTCCAGGTGTTGCGCCCAACACACCCTGCTATTTTGCAGAGCTGCTGGTGAGAGGACAGCGTCTCCATCCAGATGTCTCAGGTCCATCCCTGCCTGTTGAGATGCACAGAGTGAGCAGAGCTCCGGATTTGGTTGATACCTTTGGAGCAGCAACAGGGCTGAGGTGTGGATCTGTCATATTTGGGACCTTCTCCCAGCACTGGGTGGGGAGACCTTGTGCAACATATGGCTGAGGGGGAGGGTCAGAATGATAACTGCCTGCCAGCAGGGATATGAAAAGTGTCAAAGATATGGTTTGTGATGTGCACAGGATTACTGTCAGCCCTTTGAAGTGGTAAAGCCCAAACCTTACATTTTCATCTCAGTGCCTCCTCCCTAAGGCTGTTGGTTACCCTCTCTCCATAAAGCACTGGAGGTGCAGAGAGACAAGGCAGGGCTGCCAAGCCCTGCTGCACGAGGCACAGGGAGCTTGGCAGGCTGGCAGGCAGCTGTCTGTGCTATTGCAGCAGTGGGGCAATGATCCCTGCCCTTCCTGCCCCTGGGCTGGGATCTTGGCAGCTGCCTGCCAACAGAAGGGTGAGATTTCTAACTCTTGTGCTTCCAGGTGTCGTCACATGAGCTGCTGGTTCTGTGTTTTTCTTTTGTGAGAGCACAATTTGCTTCACTTCTATTCTTTATAAAGGAAAGGGTCTTTTAAAGCATTTCTTAGCAACTAAACTGTATTGACAAGATTTCTGCAAGGCCTGGCAGCACAAACATGGAAAGAAAGGGAGGGATGATACAAGTAGGACTCTCCAGGTGAGCTCCCATCAGGAAAGGATGAAACCTGAATGGTCCAGCTGGTTTCTCTCCAGCAAACACCCAATTGATCTCAGGCTGGAGACCACCAACACAGCTCCTCGGTGATACGTGTACAAAGGGTTGAGTCTGAGGAATTTAAGGGAATTTGCAGGAGCATGTCGGCCACTTCTGAATTTCATTAGGGATGTTCTGAGCGTGGTTGGTAGATACATGGTATCAGCCATCAGTGAAAACACATTGCATTAACAAAAATAGTAGTAACAGGAATAATTGATGGTAATAATAGTAAGAAACAGGAGCAGTGGTTTGGAGCAGGTGACTTCCAGAGGTCCCCTTCCAGCTCAACCATTCTGTGATTCCATGATTCTGTGATTCTGGGATTTTTTTCTGCAGGATTCTCTGTATTGCTGTCAATATGCAGATATGGAAAATTTCACTGTGCCTCCAGAAAACTGAGCAGGACATACCCTAATCCAACATTAATTCTAGAACATTTATGACAGCAATGAGTGCACATTTTTGTTGGTTTCTTTTAGCATATTTTCATATCAGTGTGATGCAAATGAAATGTTGAACTGGTGTTCACTGCCAGACACTTTACTATTCACACATGGATAAAAAAGTTCAGAAAGTAATTAATCATGTGTTTGTAATTTGTACTTTGATTAGGCATTTTAGGCATCTTGATAATGCTAGAGGTAGCAAGCAAAAAATTATGAACAAAGCATTGGCAAACCACATCCAGAGCTTCTGGCATAAAGAATGGAATTTATGTCCATATCAGGTGGGGCAAAGTAAGCACAGTCTGGTGGAACAGTTTGTTCCCATGAGCTTGGCTTCTGAATTTGGTTGGCCTCCATATGGGACATCAGCATTACACCAGGTGAGGCACCTGAGGGAGGACATCTGTGAAGGACAGATCCAGCCAGAGCTGCAGAGAATCCACAGAGCAGCCACACACAGCAACCACTGCCCTGATTCAATCCAAAGATGAAGCTGAACAGATGGGTATAGAGACCCACAAGACGACCCAGGAACCTCGTACATCTCTCTGTGATCCAGCGACCTGTGCAGAGCAAGAGCAGGAGAAGCTCCTGTTTGGAATTTGAGGTCTGGCAACTTTTATATCCATATGGATTTTACAGAATGCCAGAATTTGGGCAATGGCCAGAGTCTGGGGAAAGCCAAGTATCCCAGAACACCAGGGGTTGAGATCCAGAACAAAAATGTTATGCTAATTGGAGGCATCATAGAATAAGCAGAAACATTAATAAATTATTCTGGAGCTTGAGAATAGGTTACAAAGTGCATATGGATATAGCCCACAGCAAAATTATTCAATAGATACTTAACACTTACTGAGTTAGTTCTGTCATCTCCCCCATCTTAGTGCATGAAACTCTTTGGCATAGGGATGGTCTGGATTACTGTGGGAGCTAAATGAACCCTTAACCATAATAAATATGGAATGGCACAGTATTCCCTTGTTTATTTCATGGAAAACAGGGCATGATAGCACTTATGACTTTCTTGCTTTTTTATATGGCTCTGTTCGCTCCATGCACCTGGTGCCTTTTGATGATTCATTTTAATGTGTTCAGCACATGCTCATACGCAGACTGAGATCGCGATAAAGAAGCACTGCAGTGTGAGTATCCAGGGATCTATGCCCAATCAGTTGTTGACAGTGACAGAGTGACAAATGCTGTCAATATTATATGATGTGAAAAAAAAAAAAAAAAAAAAAAAAACCTACCAGAAAATTCAGTCCTGGAAAATTCTGAAAAACAGTTTTTCCAAAGGTTTGGTGATATAAGCAAAAAGTCCCCCAAGCACATATTTCCCTTGAAGAATGTAGATGGTTTCAGTACTTAAAGTCAAGCACACACATATGTTCTGTGGTGATCCAAAGCTGTTACCACTCAGTGTGTACGGCTTTATCTCAGTTCCCCTTCTACTATGATAATTTATGTCAGATTTATGATTTACTGTAGATTTATGACATACACCAGACTGTCATTCTTCATAACTAGATAGCTGAAGTAATCTCCAAAATATTTAGCATCATACCTAGAACACTCATTGATGGTGGAGTAAGTTTTGCAGAAATTTATGAAATTTCCTTATACGGGTATGCAGTACCCAGTATTGATGAGGGATCCAGTGATGGAAAATAAAGTCTTCTGTTACTGCAGAGTAATACAGCCTGGGTTTGGAGTGCATTTTCAGTCTTGTTTCTTTACCTTTAGGAGCACACATTACTTTTATTAGATAGACAGACAGACAGACAGACTGATAGATAGTTATGGCTAGAAGTACCACAACAGAAAAACAATGTTTTTCATTTAAATTGTTTTGATTTCAGTCAGCTTGTCTTACTCAAAAGCAACAGAAGACCCTTGACTTCATTTATATTTCAAAGCCTAGTCACTCTTTGACATCTGTTTTGGTGGAAGTTTAAACTACTTTGCTGACTTTACTTTATATAAATGTTTAAAGACAATTCAATAAAGTGCAATTTCTTTGAGACAGGTACTATCATGTCAGTTTGAGGTAATCATGCCCATGCCTGCTTACATGTTTCTAATGCCATTTGATAGGTGTCATTGACTTTTATGAAAATCTTTGAGGCACTTCCTTATAGACTGTGTTTGGAATTACTGTACATATCTCTTTCCTGGCCTCTGGCTGAATCTTACAATGTAAATAGGTTCATGTGGCTGGCACAGAGAGGGATAAGGTGTGTATTACTAGAGCCAATACTTCAAAGGGTTATGCATGGTTTCAACCAAAATTAAGAACAGGAGAGCCCTGTGTAGACACTTTTTCTTTTTTTTCTTTCATTTTTTTTCCTAGTTCCTTCTTTAAATGAAGAATGTCTGGATGAAGCTTTCCGAAGAATTATTTTAAATAACTTAAGTAAATTTACGTGTCATCCTACTTGGACATTTTTTTGCTTTGAAATTGTTTCTATTGAGACATAATAGCCTAGCAATCAAATTAGTGATGTTAGAACCTCTCAGATATATCATGAATTATCAGCATGTTGAGCAATGAAAAACATATAGTTGATAAATACACAGTTGTTACTGACAATGAAATAAAATGCTTGAAAAATACAACTGTGAAAAAAATCAGCTATACAAATAAAGTTTTTATAGATTAAAATCAACTATAAAGACTATACAAAACAATTAAAAGCTGTATACAGTAAAACACCAAACCTGTCACATGTAAAAATGCTACTGCAGTAGGTTATATTTATTAATATGTTATTCGCCTTGAGAGGTAAGAAATGTAACTGAATTCATGATGTGAAGCTCTTGTATCAAATAATGTGACTTTATATACTTTTAATATTGCTAGCAGAGTGAAAAGAAGTATTCTGTTTTCATTTCAGGTGGGGACTGAAAACCGTGAAACAGTAAAAAAAATAAAATAAAATAAAAATTAAATGCTTCCACCGCAGCTAAGGAAACAATTCTTTCAAACGAACTGCACTTAATCTCATTAACACTGAATTTGGTCTGTAAGCACCAGTATAATTGATGTGGCACAAATGCTGTTACGTTTACTTTGTATTGCAATCATAAATAGTACTTTTTTTTTCTCTTGGGCAAAGCCCAGGAAACATTATTCTCAGTTAGAGTAGGCAGACCTCAAGTCCATGCTAGAGGAAAGTACCAGACTGCAACATGTTCCTCAGGGGTATGTCCTGGGACCAGTGCTGTTTAATATCTTCATCAATGACACAGACAGTGGGATTGAGTGCACCCTCAGCAAGTCTGCAGATGACACCAAGCTGAGTGGTGCAGTCAATACACCAGAAGGAAGGGATGCCATCCAGAGGGACCTGGACAAGCTTGACAGGTGGACCCACGTGAACCACATGAGGTTCAACAAGTCCAAGTGCAAGGTGCTGCACCTGTGTTGGGGCAATCCCAGACATGAGCACAGACTGGGAGAAGAATCCATTGAGAGCAGCCCTGCAGAGAAGGACCTGGGGGTTCTGATGGACGAAAAGCTCAACATGAGCCAGCAGCGTGTGCTTGCAGCCCAGAAGGCCAACTGCGTCCTGGGCTGCATCAACAGAGGGGTGGGCAGCAGGTGGAGGGAGGGGATTGTGCCCCTCTGCTCTGCCCTTGTGAGGCCCCACCTGGAGTGCTGCGTCCAGGGCTGGAACCCCCAGCACAAGAAGGATGTGGGGCTGTTAGAGCAGGTCAAGAAGAGAGTCATGAGGATGGTCAGAGGGCTGGTGCACCTCTCCTGCGAAGAAAGGCTGTGGGAGCTGGGGATGTTCAGCCTGGAGAAGAGAAGGCTCTGGGAAGGCCTTATGGCATCCTTTCAGTACTTAAAGAGGGCTTATAAAAGAGACAGAGAGCTACTTTTTACATAAGCAGATAGGACAAGGGAGAATGGTTTTAAACTGAAAGAGGGGAGATTTAGATTAGATACAAGGAGGAAATTCTTTACTATGGGGGTGGCGAGGCACTGGCACAGGTTGCCCAGAGAAGTTGTGGATGCCCCATCCCTGGAAGTGCTCAAGGCCAGGCTGGATGGGGCTTTGGGCAACCTGGTCTGGTGGGAGGTGTCCCTGCCCATTGCAGGGGGGTTCCAAACTAAACCATTCCATGATTATAACACAGAAATGACAGGTATTACAAAATGTTTTAGACTTTTATCTACAGATCACACTAAATTATTTGATGCTGAATGTATATTTAACTGGGTTTTGGCCAAAGCTGCCCACTTAAAAGCTTTCCCTTTTTCCTACCTTTGTCTAGCTTGTATATTGGGTGTCACTCCTAGGGTTATGGGGTTACTGTCACAACATCAACTTACATTTTAAATCAAGAAAAAAAAAATGAAAAAAAAAATGCATTTTAATTTTGAATCTCCTGTGATTGGGAAAAAACAAACAAACAAAAAAAAAAAACAACAGTTCACAACTTATCTGTTCAGTTAGAGATAGCAGCCCGTTTGTCCTGTATGCAGGCAGGACATGGGTAAACCTAGTCACCTGCATGAATGAATATCACATTTTACAACTGAGTTTTATGGGGCCACTCAATTTGAGCTACAACGACACAGATGAAGAATATGCACTGCCTTCCAGATAGTAACTCCTCTTGCATAAAAGCAATTTGTTGGACACAAATATTGCAGCACTATTGTTATCTTACAGATAGTACATACTCTTATTCCTACTACATGTAAACAAAACAAAAAAGCAGCAAAATAACTGCATTTTCCTTAATAGAATTGTGTGTGAGACATGAAACCAAGTAAATAATAATTATGAAGTGACAAGAAAAATAACAATGTTCTGCTTATATTTATAGAAGATGAATATCCTAAAATACCATCTGCAAATAGTGCATCATATGGCTTCTGATACTTGTTTTGTTTTTTTGTTTGTTTGTTTGTTTTGTTTTCCTGAGAATGAAGAAAGTATAGTTACATCAGCTGAAAGCAAACGCTGCTTTGATCTTCTGTATGCAGTTTAAGAGAAATCACCTTAAGTTTCATTCTGTAGGTATGATCTATAGCCTGATCTATCTCTTCACCGAAATATTGTTGGCTAATAGTCAGTAATTCCAAAGAGCAATTAAGGTGGGATTTGATGGTATACTTAGGTCAGAAAATTGCAGGGACCTAACTTACATTTTCGTAAAGAAACATAAGTCATCCTAATGGTAGGAATAAATACTGAAAGGAACATCTATCAAGACAAATTAGAAAGATGCTACTGATGTAAACTTTAGGAAACAAAATATACCTGGAGATGGCACGGGTGACCACTCACAGCAAAAACAGATGCTGAATTTAAACCTGTGTTTGAATTGTTAGAAATTTATTAAAAATAACAAATAAAGAAAGCGAAGAATCGGATAATTTGAAAAAAAAGTTAAATCTATCCATACTTCTTTTCTATCAGAGACACTAAATCTAAAAATAAGTAAATCACCGTTACCACCTAAGAAAACATTAGTGACCCTCACAGTTTGCTAAATTAGTTTCTATTCCAGAAAGTTATATGACAATTTTACTTCCAGTACAAAGAACTATGAAATGAAACTCCGTGTATCAGTGACCCCATTAGCTTCCAGCACGCTTGACAATAGTCCTTTGTTATACAGAAAAAAAGACAGTTTATTGCTATTTTCAATTAAGCCTTGAACTGTATTTTTTGTTCCTGGAGTTGACATTTGTTCTTGACAAATGCTCTTTAATTTTCTACTCCACCATAAGCCCCTTTTTTTCTTCATTTTGTGCTGGTCAGCTAATGATTTTCTTCCTTCCAACAATCTGATTAATACTGTATGTAGTTTGTGTCCAGCTACCTACAAAGACATAGGATTGCATCTGAGGCGTCCTAAGTCTGAAAGTCTTGAATGGCTGGAGTAACTTCTTGGTGGTCTTGTGGTGCTAGACTTTCTGCCTTCATAATCCAGAACTGAATTTTTTGTGAGCATTTGCCTGCCCTTTGAGGAGGTCTCTTCCCAAACAAGTTTACATCCTGCTCTATTTAACGTGCCAATACAAGATCAGTAAGAGTTGCCTGATGTTTAGTGGTTTCTAGACTTAATTTAGTTACTTTAATTTAGTTTAGTCTTAATTGAGAACATTACTAACCACTTGTACTTAAACCACTGGCAAAACCTTGACAGGAATGAACTGTCCTCATCCAAATCCAACCTCATCTTCTGGGTAGTCAGGAGCAAGCTGAAAATAGAGAAATTTAATTGAAAATAACAACTTAGGAGTGGAAAAGACTTCATAAAGACCCAAGAGGAGATTCTGAACTTGTTGAGTTCAATATAAGAAAGCAAGTAAACATATAATTCAATATTCAACATAGCCACTTCTGGTTGTTGGCTCACAGGGACATATAACTGATTTTTCTATCACATAGTTTTGTTTTCCAGCACATAACATCCATGAAAAAATTACCTGTTATAAGACTACGTAGCTTAAATACCCATTTTCACATTCATTAATTAATGTGATAGTGCAGTCCTTTGCCCAGCTCTTTTTATACAATTTCTGCAAATGTGCAGCAAAATACTGTATTAGTTTGGATTAGTTTCTTTCCTACTCATACTTGAAGAAGTATGTAATAAGAACTATATATAGGAATACTTTACTGTATATAACTAGCTAAAAGTAGCAGAATTCCTATCCTAGTCAGAGCAAGCCAATAACTGCAGCATTAACTTTGGCACAATAAAGAAGACATAGAAGAGCTTTTTCTAAAAAATCATTCCCTGACAAGCATTTCTCATGGTAACTTTAAGAATTATTTCCATTATGCTTCTGCATAACAGAAAAAAATGGCAGTTAGATTGTGCCTTGGACCTTGTTCATAGACCCAGACCTTTTAACCTTTGCATTCAGGAATGCAGAGATTTTTCTTATTTTTCAAGTCACTGGGTGTCTTATGTCACAATTACAGAGGTGCAGGTTGACATACATATTTCAGCTCACTGCCCATAGGGTATTGTTGATGTCATGAGGAAAAGGCAGGTGTTTTGTACACTTTCACTGAAACTGCTCTCAGTAGGTTGGTCCAGTTACAAATGTTCTTCAATGCCTATTTTGTTAATGCTGCGGACTCAGTACCAAGCATGATTTGAAGGTTTGCCTTTACTGCACACACAAGAGAAATCCTGGGCAACATAATTTGGTCCTCAAGTTTTCTCTGATAAATTTCTTGGCTTATGCTTCTTTACAAAAATAAGTAAACAAACATCAGTTTGCCCTCCAGCCCTTTCTAGGTCTTTGTTTGGCGCACATGTTCATCTTTCTAATTGCTACCTCAGGGTGCAACTTGCATTCTTATCATGGAGGGGCAGAAAAAATATGTGTGCATAATGATCCCCACCCCCTGTGTACGTGAACTGGAATGAAATACAAGATGTGTGTATCATACAGATCTGTTCATATTTGATTTGAGAAGTTATGTCAGTGATTCAAGTGCTGAACTGATGTCTTGTAGCACTCACAGTACTTGTACAATTGCATGCTGGAGACACCATATCTCATCTGGACAAGAAGCACCACAAAGGTCTGGTCTACTTTGAAGTCACTAGACATCAGTCTTTGAAAGAGAATCAAATGTTGGGCATTAAGTCTAACATCTTGGTTAACATGCAAGTCTGGTACTTCCAGAGGCGCACACACATGCGAGCACACAAACACATATACACATAAACACTTTAAGAGTTTACTTTTAAATGCTGCTTTAAAAACACCCTCCAGGACACCATAAATGCTAAATATTACGGTTATTACTAATACAAAAATTTGATATTCTTCCAGATAAAAAAGTTTATCCAGAAATGTAAAATTTTCCACTTTTTTTTCTTTCATCGTGCTTTGGGGCTAATGGGGACCATTAGATCATCTAGATTCAACTCCTGTATGTCACAGACCATTAAATTTCACCCAGTTACCCTTGTATTAAGTCCAATAACTTATGTCTGAGTAAATCACAACTTGTATGTGGTTCAGGCCAGGCATTTCCTTCTGGCTGGTATGACAGGCCCTTTCCTCAGTCCCTCGTGATCCCACATTTCCTACAGAAGTATTCCTGCTGCCTACAAGTTTCTCTCCACAGTTATTATTCTGTTAAAAATAATAATTAAAAAAAAAAAAAAAAAGCATTGGCTCTCAGACCAAATTCAGAGTTCCTACTAGTTGCCCAGTCCAGTGTTTTTTTATTTGAGTTTGTCTCTTTTACACATTCTGGTCATATGTTCAGGTCTTTAACCTCTACTGACAACAAACATACACGTGTGCCATAAGCTTTGGATCACAGTGTGCTTCAAGGTGATTTTACACTGACCTCCTTTCCTCTGACCTCTTTGCTGGCCTATTCATCAAATAGTTGTCTTTGTGGCTTTCAGATATGTAGGGCAGCGTAGGCAGTAGACGCCTTCATGTTTTATGTCTGTGAAAACAAACCCTTGGTAATTAGTGGTTAGGTATTGAGCTGGTAATCCAACAAAATCTGTATTGCAGGCGTTCGTTAAGACTCTGCAACAGTGTTTGGGTTACTGAACCAATGGACTTGCAGCCGACTACAAAATACAGAGAGAGGATGGATGACCCCTGAGTTGTATTGTGCTTGCTTCCACTTTCTGTTCTCTGTTGAATGATTTCCTCCTTGCAGTGTATGCCCACTATTTTGTTATCTTAGCAGGGACAGCAAAATTAAAAGCTTCCTCTCCTGAAATTATTAGAAAATACTCCCCAAAGACAAGCCGAAGATTGATGACCTGATGACCTGACTGGATTTGCTGTCCTTGTAGATGGCTGCAGCAAGTCGTGCATGTATCTGTCAAAGAGACATCACAAAAAAAAAAAAAAAAAAAAAAAAGTTTTTTCCCTCTTTTTCCATGTCGATAAACTAGTTAATGAGATCTACATTTGTAAAGAACCCTGAAGCCACACTGCAAAATCAATATAAAGCAAATACAATTTAGAAAGCTAAATGAAATAGTCGGGGTCTGATTTTAGCATTTAGGGGAACAACAGGTCAAATTCAATTATCTGCTTTCCAGATGATAATTTCTATTTTACCAAATATCACAATGTCACAGAATGGTTGAGGATAGAAGGGACTCATCTAGTCCAACCTGCCTGCTCAAGCAAGGTTCCACAGAGCATATTGGCTAGGATTGTTTCCAGACAGCTTTTGGCTACCTCCAGCAAGGGAGACTCTGCAACCTCTCTGGGAAACCTGTGCCAGCACTCAGCCAGCCCTCACAGTAACGTTCTTCACTATGTTCACATGGAACCTGCTGTGTTTCTGATTGTGCCTGCTGCTTCTCCTCCAATCTCTGGGCACCACCAAAGGGTTTAACCCAACTGCCATAACATCTTCCCTTAAGATATTCATATACATTGATAAGATCCCCTCTCAGCTTTCTCTTCCCTACGCTAAAAAGGCCCAACTCTCTCAGACAGACTCTTCATGTGACAGGTGCTCCAGTCCCCTCACCATCTTAGTAGCCCTCCTCTGGACTCGCTCCAGTAGCTCCATGTCCCTCTTTTACTGGGGAGCGCAGAACTGGACACAGTACTACAGGTGAGGCCTCACCAGGGCTGAGCAGAGGGGGCGGATCACCTCCCGCAACATGCTGGCAACACTCATCCTAATGAACCCCAAGCCAACATTGGCCTTGTCCACAGGGCCACACTGCTGGCTCATGGTTAACTTGCTGTCCACCAGGACCCCCAGCCCTTCAGCAGTTACCTTCCAGCAGGTCAGTCCCCAGCCTGTACTGGTGTATAGATGTTTTCCTCCCCAGATGCAGAACCCTGCACTTCCTTTGTTGAATTTCAAGAGGTTTTTCTCTGCCCATCTCTCCAGCCTGTCCAGGTCTCTCTGAATGCCAAAGCACTCTGGCCTACCAGCCACTCCTCCCAGGTTTGTATCATCAGCAAACTTGCTAAGGAGGTACTCTACCCCTTCATCCAAATCACTGATGAGTAAGTTAACAATACTGGACCCAGTATTGACCTCTGGAGTCAATATGCCTCTGTCAAGGCTGGCAAAAGCTCCATTAGCGGGTGAGGGAAGGAAGAGAGGAAAACAAGAGTAGCAGAGAGGTTTGACCGTATTTTACCTTTTCTAACAAAAGCAGATAACATTGCTAAATTGGAGGCAGCATCCCACAGGCCACCAAAGGCTGTTTCCTGAGACGAGACACAGTCTTTCTCTTCCAGAACATCTCTCACTGCTAATTTGGTTATCTTGACAAAGCCCTCAGCACTCATTGTTACTTCAGAGACAGAAAAACACATTCACCATGGTACAGAGTTAGCACGAGGTCACTTGCTTGCAAATAAGAAGCTGTGCTGAAGAGCAGCTGACAAGACATGATCCATATTGCTGGTGCTACATCCGTGTAAGGCAGGGAGGTAATCACAGCAGCACAGCATAGCCTAGCAAAGTCACTTTTTGCCTGCATAAAATGATAGACTATGCTAAAATCAAGTAGGATACCCCTCAGTCCTTGGTTGTAGCTTAGGTTAAATTGCTGTCCCTCCCATTTATGTACTTCACTAGCACATCACCAGCTGGTATATTGCTCAGCAGTAACAGCAGCAACTATTGTGTTGTCTTTCTCCAATTACTGCCAAGATTTCTTTACATTCAAAAAAAAAATTTTTTTTGCTCAGTTCATTTTGGCACTTCTATCTCTGAGTGCCAGCCAGCATCACTATCTGGCAGGGTGCTCTTGAACCACTCTCCAAAATAAACATAGCAGATGTCAGTCAGGTGTTTTTCTACCCATGTCCAACCACTTGCCAAGAAATACATTTTTATTTTAGACCCATATCCTAATAATCTAATGAATTTATCATCTAAATTAGATGTCCTATCTAAATAGGGGAATCATGAAATATATGCCTTCAACATCTAATTTGTTAGGTCTGACTCTGTATCTGAGCTACCTGTATTCTAGAAAGCCTACCCAGTCCTTACCTTTTCATGTTGAAGTGCTGAGTTATCTAAACCCCATATCTGGCCCCTCATCTCCAAAAGCACTTGTAAACCCCCCACACACACTCCCCCCCACATACATACAACATTGCTGGCCTTACCCTTGCAGAGCTGAGATGCTGTCTGCCCATGGGCTTGCCTGGGACAGCTGAAGCAGAGCAGCCTTCTTGCCCTGGGCTACAGTGAAGGTGAGCAGAGTGTTCTCTCACAAAGGTCTCTTCAGCTACTAGTCAAAACAATGTGTTAATCTGCTCATGTTGCTGCTTGCTTAAAGTAGAGAGGAAAATAAGAGATTCTAATGAACTATACTTACAGCTCACCCTATGTGGTTCATATGTTCACAAAAAAGATGTTTTTACTTGCTAGTGCTGAGCTATTGTTGCATGCTTTCTACCTCAAGTAGGCTTGATCACTGTAAGTTCAGCTCACTATCACAAGTTTCTCACTGTGCAGATGTAGCTGATTCAGCAATATACAGCAGGACCTCCCCCCACAATTTTTGAACAGATGTATGATGATCAGGTTTTCCCAGCTTTTGCATGCTTTGCATACTTCCTTATCTTTATACACTGCATTGTGTACCAACAAACTATTATATGCTAATTTTCCGCATTCTTTATACAGAGATATACACCAATCCATGTTATTCAAGTGGGTTACACAACATTTCAGCACGATGTTCTGCAGTTTCTTAGTATGTTTTTTTTTATGCATCTTCTGCACTGATTGGTATAATAGCTCCATGGCAAGTTTTGTTCCATTTATTAGCCCGGATTGCTGAGAAACTGGTCTTAAGACCCAGAGACACATAGTCCTCATCAACATTTGAGCCAGGTCATTCTCACCATACCCTGTGAAAAAGTCACTTCTTGACCCATAGCAACTACAGCTACTCTCATGCCTGGGAACTTTCCAGCCACTAAAGCCAACTGGCACCAAATGGCTTGAGTCTATGACAGTAATATGCTTTCTCCTCCAAAATATGTTGGCTGCATGTAGACTGTCTGTTGGAAACAATCCCTGGATCATCCATACCTCAAACCATGCCTACAGGTTGTTGGGAGGAGCCTGAGGTTTGGGCCAGGTTCATGCCAGGAACTGCTACAGGAGTTTGCTGGCATAGATGACCCTGTCCTGATGTCTCAGTATGTTCTGAAGCATGCACAGATGTACCAGCCTAGGCACACCCACCAAGTCTGTCTGCAACACTGCTCGTGAAGTGACTTGCTCTTACCATCTAAGTCAGCTATGGTCTGATATGATGTCTGTAAAAATCAATGACCTGATGGTCATTGACTCCAAGGGACTTTGGCTGCAATGCATGGTTTTCAGATACCTCTGGTCTGGAGGCACACCTAGACAGATGAATGGCAAAAAGTGACATTTCCTGCTGACAGAAATAATTAAAAGACAAAACCCTTGCAATATATGCTATATACACATATAAGTATTTGATATGCCAGAACAGTGTAGTAGTTAAACATTCAAAGAAGACATGTTTGTGACATTTAGCACAATCTTTTTTTACCTTAGAGACTTGGTTCTTTAGTTTACAGGTATTCATCAGCAGGCTGAGTTTTCAAAATGTGTCTCTGGAGTTTTATATTTGATTTTTACTGTATTTTAAATGCCAAATCAAAGTTATCATGTTTAATTTACTTTATTCTCAGTGGTTTTCCTTAGATTTATAAATTACCTTGGATTAATTGCTTTATAGCATTCTGGTTTTATAGTGTAATAGGGTGTGTCTAAATGCATTCCATTTTATGACTTGCTTTAGGGTATATGTTGGATGAACTGTATAATATAAAATACATTTGGTGTTATGTTTTATATAATGCCAGAGAAAGCACAAAAAGTGCATTTAAGTTTCTAGGTTTATGGGTTCCATGTCTGGAAAACTTTGGAGGACAAATCTGCTTATTTTCAGTTTTTCTCAAATTGTTCTGAGTCTTTTCCATTTCAGCTTTTCACAATAACTTTTGAATTGTTGAACCATTTTGTCAATAACCATTTTCTGTAAGAACAAAATAAATAGTCTACAGTGAATGATAGTACAAATATTGTAAACATTGGTATCACACTTCCTAACACTCTTACTGAAAAATTCAGATCAGAACAAGATCTAACCAAAACAAAACAATCTCCTCAAGTATAATCCACAGGAGACTGACACCTGTGTTAGACCTTTCTCTTTGCTGGTCTTTGGAGGGTCCAAGTGAAATGCTTTGTATTAGCTGGCATGTTGCAGTTGTTAACATCTAGAATTTCTAATTAGTAATGTCCAAATGATAAGACTTCTGTATGGGTTGCCATGAACTGTTATTGACTGCACTCAGTATTTCTGATATGCTTATCCTAAAACCACAATTCCTTGTCAACCTTACAGAGTGTTCCTTGACACTTTCACAGCCTTTTAAGTACGTGAGATGCCTCACCTCTTCTACTGCATTTGTATTAATATGTCTCTCCTTTCCTTTATTCTGCAGAGACAGAGGAAGAATCATCTTTGTACTGTCACAATGAAGAAGACTGAAGAAAACAGACCTGCAAAGGTTAGAAACTTGCATCTTCATCTTCTTCGTGGCTCCCAGGCTTGCCTTTATTGCTATTACATTCCAGGTTAACTTTATTAAGTTAATAAATTTTATTAATAGACTTGTAGACTTTTATTAGACTTTTATTAGTGGACTTGTAGCCAAAATGCTACCCAAATGAAGCTCTTCACAAGCATCTAAACTGAAGGCTACTTCCTTAAAGCTGCTGACCCTCTCACCTGCTCCAGTTTCAAACAGGCCAGTAAGTGGTGAGTTTCCTTCCAAGATAACACGGACATTCATGTTGGAATCTAACAACCACTGTCAGGGCAATCAGAAAGCAATTTAGAGAAACCAAATTACTAAGTAAGAATACCATTCATGAATCTCCAACAAAAAGGCTGAAAACTAAAAAGGCACATGAGTCACTAGTGCTGTTAAATGAAAACTAGAGTGTACTGACCTGTTTGAGCTACTGCACCAACAAAGAACAGAAGTTTTCTACACAAATGTCACAAGATTGGCTTCAGCATCAGAAGTCTGACTAATGAATCACTAATGTGACGTAACAGTGGTTGATACCTTGTCTCTTAACAAAGTACTAGAGAAGTATTCATTTCTCAGAACTGATTCAAAGTACTAAGAATGAATCATTCTAAAAATGAGATAAGATCCAAAATTTTATTCATAAAAGAATACATAAACAGCTCAAGTTATATTTTGTAGGCCAAAAGTAAAGCTAATGAAACTCCTCATTTATCTGGGACACTGGAAGCATTATAATACAACTTTACAATTTGATGTTGATACCATTGTCCCCTAATTATACACTTCAGATTAACAGGAGTCTCTGCTTAGCGTTAAGTAAACATAGTAGTTGCACAGTGTGTCTTCTTTGCTACACCCTCCCCTTTCCTTTGGGTACCTAAAAAGTTTTACTGTCAATAATGAACTGAATCTCTCAACGTATGCAAGTGCATGATGAAGCTGGTTGTGCTGCTAATGTCTCTGCATGCTGGATAATCCTACTGTCCCCATAAGCAAGCACAGGCGGGCTGAGTTGGGTAGTCAAGGGAATGGCAAATACCCAGAAATGTGTGTGAAGCCCATTGAGTTTCAGTTTTTAACAGAAGTTAGATTCTGAACTGCTTTTGGAGCTCCTGAAAATCTCCTTAGATGCTGCTTTGCACTGCGAGAAACTAAAGTCTCTGAAAATTCCATTTCAAGCAATTTTTCACACAAATCAAATTTTTGATAGGATCTGGATAAGTATGAAGCAGCAGGAATAGCATCCCGAAGGCATATGGAGACCTACAATAGTCAAATAGTCAACATGAAGAGAAAAACAGCACAAAGACAAAACAAACAAACAAAAAACAAGGAAGCGAAGCAAAACAAAACAGAACAACCAAAAAAAAAAAGAATAACATATCTGTATAATAAGTATATCTGAATTTCCAGAATACTGCAATATAAAAAACAAAAGCATCTGCCTGCTATTCACCGTATCCTCCCTGTGATCTTTGCAAGTCTGAGACAGTTCCATTTAACGTTTGTAAGGTGTCAATTGCTTTCAAAATATAATGTTGATTACCCTGCAGTCTTTACATAGACATTTGGTCTTAAATACAGCATGTACACTGATATACATGCAATATGTAAGAATGAACATCTGTATAAAGGCTGTGAGGCAATGAAGATTAAATGCTAACTTTATCTGTGAGCTTTTCGTAACTCCTACCAAATCAGCTGCCCACAAACCACAGGAGTTCACCACATAAGCAGATAGAAATGTTGTTTGGAAAGGACAGAATGATGATTTCCAGTTCATAAGATATTTATCCCAAGACACATTCATTCATCTGTTGCACGTTTAAATGTCTGCTTTTAGCCACTTGCTGGAGCAATACTGAATCGAAAGAGCATCTCTTTCTAATAACAGCTTCATTCTGCACTGACTTACAAGCAGTCACAGTGTAATCTAAACCAGTAGAAACAAAGTGTGAGTTCAGGAAGTCCAAGCCACAGGGAAGGAGATTCTGCAGCAGAGATGCAGCTACCCGAGTGTGATTAATGGGAGTGCAGAGCCCAAATCCCGTAGGAGGTAAGGAGAAGAGAAAGACAAGAACGGTACTCTTCTTTGCAAGGACTGTCTGTCTGCAAACCTGCCTTGCGGCTATGAAGGGCTGACTTTCATGTATTTCTTTAGCACATCACCAGACAGCTTTCACTCAAGGTTTATCATGTAATCCAGGATTTACCTAATGGTATTAATGAATTTTGATTGTTTTTTAAGAAGGAAACTAATGGGAGGAGTGTGAAGCATCTCTGTAAGGTTTGGGGACTGATTCAGCTAATACAGTATGAGAAATCTTTAATTATAACAATTACAAAATTAATTATGTTTAATTTTGATTAAGAAAATTGTGTGGGCATTTAAATCAAAGAATGCTTGGAAGTAATTTATCCCAGTTTGAATGCTTTCAAACTGTTTTCAGGCATATATTAGGTATTTATAACCTTCTTTTTTAGCAATATGTATAGTCATGCATGAACAATTACATCCTATAGTCTTTAATTTGATGGAATTTACTCACAGACATCCTTCCTAGGACGGAACATGTTCCTGGAACAGGTTATGGTTTGATCTAAACACTGTCAGTTTGGGTTCAGATTGATCACTTCCAGTAAGGAGCTTAGTAACAAGTTCCTGAAATGAGAATTCTTCACCTTCAGAGACCACTATTCCAAATCAGTGCTTTGTGCTGCAGCCCCCATGAAGGATGTGATGGATGCTGAAGGTTCTGAGACTGCAACACTGATCAATTAGGAGTTTTGCAGACTAGTCCATATCTGTGTGTTTTGTTTTGAAATGAATATTCATACATTTCTTAAACAATTGTTGTATTCACTGTAGCATTTACTCTTACATGATACACTTGATGTCAGTATTTCTGCTCAGCAGTGTTTTTAAGCCCTAAATTGCCTCTGTCCAAGATGCAAATAAGAAGAAGAGAGCCTTTACCTAGTAATAGCAGGTCAATAAAGTATTCATGTTTTACATATCCCTAAGGAACTTATTTTCTGACTTTCTTACTGAGTTTTTATCTTTTTTTTTTCTTTTTTTTTTTTTTTTTTCCAGATGCATCTGGTCTTACCGTATAAAACTAAAGCAGTACTGTCATTTAAAAGAATTAGTCTGACAATGTTTTCTGTCTAGTGATCTGTGATACTTACCTTTAAGTGGTGTTTGGTAAATATTTTAATACAAAAGCAGTAAATTTGGCAATATTTTAAGGGCTCTAAGTGTATTTTTCTGTTAATTACTTTATATGAGTTTTGCTAATGAGTGGTGTGCAATGGTAAGCTTTGGATAAAATCTTATATTACCCAGAAGGAAAAAAAAATATAATCCCAAATGATTGTCACAGTCCCAAATGACTTCTTTATACAAAATCACATGCAATATGTATACTTCCTATTGTCTTAGCTGCCAAAACCATTGTCATACATACCACTTTGGCTGTCTGGAATAAGCATTAACTGCAGCTAGGCATATTCACTAATTCCCCCCTGCAAAATCAATATAAGATCTCTGCCAAGACATAGTATCCCACAAAGTTGGCTTTGAGATATTTTCACCATTTCTAGGAAGTTCTGATTGCCTCATTAGAAAATTCTGGCCTCCAGAATAAAACTTAGTCAAGTGTCCTTATAGCTCCCTGGCCTGTGTGTAGGTAGTTGTTGTGTCATCTACCCTTACATCACAACCTACACACTGTTGGTGTGGTGCTCCCTAGCAATGGAAACAGATTACTCTAATCTTTTTGTGTGGTGAGATTGCTGTCATCTACTATTTTCCTACATCACTTTTTAATTGCTCTAGAAAAGTGGCTAGAGCTCCCATTAGTGATCAAGGCCCATTAGGTTAGGCAGTGCTTGAAATCTAGTCTTCTCATTCCCTGCTCAATGTCCAAAATTCAGTATTTTTCTTCTTTCGTTTCTGTAGTCTGGGCTTCCTTCCTCCACCTGGCATGTGTACCGAGACACTCTACTTGCCAGACATTTCTTATACACATAACTAAATCCACTAGTCTTTCAAGAATTTACAGTGAAATATATATGTCTGCATGAGGAAGTTTGGCTAGAAGGCTTTAAAAGCATGTCACTTCAGTTTTCATATTTCTACCAGCTCATTCTGGAAAGAAAAGTATTAACTCTGCAAATAAATTGTTTTCAGAGCGAGGAATATGGATTTCATTTATCATTCTTTAAGTCATTGTCATAAAAACATTAGTGAAAACACATCATAAAAGCCTTCCCACATGAGTTTTGGAAGAGCACTTTTTTTCCAAATTGAAATTTCAAATTTATCTATTTTCCTTTTTGGTGATCTTTATAAATAAATAAATAAAATAGATATATAACACAGCCACTGCTTTTTAGGGCCTCTTGCTTACTTGCTATCTCTCAGCTACATCTTTTGCTTCCAAAGAACCTGGCTAAAATAATCTCATCTTTGTTGCCAAAGGCTTTCTTATTACATCTCTCAGAACCGTGATCAGGCATATGTTGTTTAAACTGGCTGAGGCCAAAGCTGCAAAGAAGCAATGTGTTAAACAATTCTCAACAAAGGTTTATCATCCAATGCTAACTCTATTGCTCTCTGAGTCTGTATTATGTTTGGCAAAGAAACTGTAATGAAGATCAGAATGATAAATACAGAAGATTATTAAGAATTTTTTAGATTTCCGAAGAATTTCTTAGATTTCCAAGGAAACTGAACTAGGCTTAACATCTTAGTAAGTACAAATTGTTTCTTGGGAATGACTATAGGTTATACAATAGATATTTTCATTGATAGTCCAGAAAATATTCCACCTCTAAGCAGGACTCCAGAGACTGATTTGCCACAAAAGGTAGGAATTCTTCTGCCTTCAAAGCATTTGTTGGTACAGCTCTTATCTGTACTTTCTTCCAACTAAAGTTTAAAACTCATCCCACAGTTGGTTCTCACTGCCAAGACACTTTCAACACAATGGACTCAGAAGATGCACAATATACAATGTTGGAAATCCTTGTTTACCTTCATTAAGTGTACCACCAGAAGCACATTGGCAACAAGGCGACAGAAGTATTTTTCTTACCTTCCTCTTTTCCAAGTTTTTCCACTTTTCAGATCTAAGGCCCAATCTGCTTTCATTGCGAAGGTAGTCACACAGTCTTTGATGTAGATTATTTCTGAAAAACTCATAATCCGCCAAAGTTGGAACAGCCTACTGTCTTTCTTAGAAAGAAAGCAGAAACTGAGACATCACTTCTATGTACCAGGCTAAGCTGTTAATTTAAGAAAATAGAAAATAAGTATGTTGATAAGCAAAACTATTACCTTCTCTGTCCTTGTGATACCCCTCTATACCTCATGTATCCTTGTGTTCTGATATAAGTTTACCAAATTACCACTAAATAATGGCAGGTTCAAGAACCTGTCCCCCCATCCTTTCCTTAATGATATTTAATTTTCCCTTACTCTGTCTCTTCACATCTTATCTTGATTATATGACTTGGGCCAGGTCTGTGTGTGGTTATATATTTAGGAAGGCCCAAGCACCAAGTGCTACCAGAATCCTACTGTTATAGTCTTTTTCATCGTTTGTGAGCAGCTCTGTAGGCTGGTAGTGATCAGACCATTCTGTATTTGACTGGAAGTTCGGGAAGGAATAGGCTGGGAAGCTCTGAAGGTGGTCCACCAGCCTGACCTCCTCTGAGCCTGACCCTTCAACCTGACACCTGCAGAATCAAAATGGCTCCACTTTGACTGCTCTGCTGTGTTAGAGACATACAGAAAGCTTCTGCTCTTAGACAAGGTAGAGTTTGGGAATTTTCAAAAACCATCAGGATATTTAACCTTGCAATGGCAGTTGTTCAGGAGGACAGACATCTTCACAACAACAGCTGTCCCTCTCCTTCCCCTTCCCCAGCTTTTATTGCTGAGTGTGCCATCTCACACTATGGAATATCCCTTGGTCAGTTCAGGTCAGCTGCCCTGGCGATGTCCCCTCCCCACCTCTTGCCCACCCCCAGCCTGCAGGCGCTGGGGGGTTTGGAGGCAGTCTTGGTGCTGTGCCAGCACGGCTCAGCAACAAACACAGCACCAGTGTGATACCAGGGCTGTTCTAGCTACAGGTGCAGAGCACAGCACTGTATGGGCTGCTGTGGGGAAAGGGAACTCCATCCCAGCCAGACACAGCATACATCTATAGTGCAAACAATTACTAAACTTTTATGATATACAGAATGTTAGGAATAAACGTGTGCATTATACTGAAAGAAGAATAAGAAGCATCCAGATACGTGAAGGCTCTTCTTGGAGGTAGGTCTTTATCTCCTGTTCTCAGTCTGCCTGCCTCTTGCTAGAGCAATACTGAATCAAAGACAAAGGAGAAAGGAGGAGGGGTGCACAGGCTGCCCAGCCAATCCAGGAAAACCTCCAGCTGCAGTAAAGCACTATGTATTCAGGTGAATCCCTTCTTCAGAAGCTATCTTCAATATGGACTGTGCCTTGTGTGGACACACACCTCGTATTTCATATTGATCCTATTCTGATTTATGTTCCCTTTCTCATGCATTTAAACTGCTGATTTAAAAACTTAGCATTTGTTTAGGAACATTCTCTGGGGACAATTAATTTTGAAAAGAAATGCAAGTTTTCACTTTTCTAAAAAATGAAGCCACATAAATATCCTGGAACATATTCCAGTTTCTCTTAACTTTTTTTTTTTTTTTTTTTTTTAATAGAACATCCCTAGAGCTTCAGCCTGTAAAATGTAGACCATTTATGCTAGTTATGCTGTAACTAGTTATGCTATAACTAGTGTGACTGTTGATTAGATGCAACAACCTGTATTGCTTCTGTATTTATCATTTTTCACTATTACTTAACCAAACATTAATCTATGATTAGTTGTGTGCCTATTCCTGTTTTACAATAGGAAGGAGGAGGGAATCCTTTCAAGTAACAAGGTTTATTTTAGGGTTTATTTTTAGCAATAGCCTTAGTCTTGAAAAGTGGCATTTTAATGCACCTCTACTGCAAAACAGTAGGAAAAAAAATCAAAAGCATAGAAAATGTGATGATGATTACCTGTAAGAAAAGTTTGCAAATTCCATTGTGCTCTGTGTGCTCAAGGTAAGAAAAGCTCTTGGTGACTGTGTGATGCAGGACTCCAATAGTGCAGTAAAGACAGAAGGCCAGTGAACACCAGCCTGCACAGAACTGTACACAGCACTTAGTCCAGATTTTCTTCCAGCTTGTGACTGCAAAGCTCAGAAGTTTCTCAGTGGTTCAGTTTCACATCAGACAAATCCAGCAGGTTTTGGCTGGCGTGACTCTGAGCAAACACAAAAAACGAAATGAAACTCAGGAGACTAGAAAGAAAATGTTTATAGCAAGCTCTAGCAAACTAAAACATAGCAATCTTGAACAACTGTCTTTGTGAAATTGTTTCTGAGAACTCAACATCAGTTAAAAACATGATAAATCTTTTGCAACCTGTTAATATATGCATGATTCACAGTTGTCTTGCAGACGTATATGGATGCCATATTCCCTGCAGAACAGTAATGTGTTGGCTATTGTACTTCTGGTTTCTCTCCTTACCCAGCAGAAGGGTGAAAACAATCTTTTGCAAGAAGAACAACTTCCACCAATAACAAGTGGAAGAAAAAGCTTTCTGTGTGACCTACATTTCTGCAGCTATTGTTTTTTCCACTCCACAAAGTTTAGTTTAGTGAAACTGACTATTCAGGAAATATCATGCTTTCTATATCCAAGTGTAACAAGCATTGTGAAATGTCATGTTTACCATGTTCGAGTGTGCCGGGACTGTCCAAGCTTCAGCAAATATACACTGTGGTTAAAAACAAGAAAATGTATGTGGGCAGAAAAATAACTTGTGAAAGTGTAAGAAAGAAAGAGAAGATGCTAGGGTAGCGAGAACTGGGCGAGTAAGAAGCAAAAAGGAGGGAAAAGAAAAGTACCTGATGAAAACTGGCAACATTCTGATCCTTCTGCACGTAGTCTCCCTGAAATGTGTGGTGTGGATGGACAATTCCAAAACCTTCTAAACAAACCCCACGTTGCAGTTTTCAGTAACTCTGAGCATTTTAACACTGCACTCTTTTTTAGTTTGCAATGTTAAAAAGGCAGAAGAAAAATGATACGTCAGGCTACAGTGACTGTAATGCACATAATGTACTGCAGCTTTTAATTCTTTTTGATATTGCATCTTCACAGTGGGCTTGGGCTCTGGTAAACTTGCTTGAACTTTGGACGTTGCCTGAACCAGCTGAGAAAAGAGATGCAGCAGTAATAAGTCCAAGACACTTTTTCCTCCCCAAGAAGGACTGTCGGGACAGGTTTATTGTATGGTGTAACTTTGGGCCATTCTGTTGTTTTCCAACCATTTTTTTGTGCTAGATGAGGATCACTGGGATGCAATGTTCCCCAGCCATAACCTGTCATGCCCTGGCTGGCTGATAGACTATGTTTTACTTGAACCAGCAACAGTGAAATCATTGCATTGTTAACTTCAGGATGTGTTACCCACGGCAGTAAGCACAGAAGGTCCCACACAGGTTTGCATAGCTAAACTCTGCACCAAACTCTGCGTCAGCACATCTTCACAGTTTACGAGATTAATTTAGGTTTGGTTCCATATTCATGCTTACAGCCTCCACATCCTGACTAGCACTATAGACCTACCTGTAAGTCTTGAAAGATTGATTTTGTCTGCTTGCCATCTCCCATAACTGAGGAGGTCCTTGTGATATCTCTAATCAAACCGGTCTAGCTAATCTAAACAAGTTTTTCACCGTGCAACTCAATAATTAAAAGAAATAAAATAACAATAATAATATACGTGTGTGAATATATATTACATATATTTATTTGCAATAATAAAATAAATATATATGGAGGGAAACATGCATCATAATTATGATTTAGCCCAGTGTTTATGTTTGCTGATATTCAGAGTAGAGATGTATGAAACTTAGCACTTGTATTTTGAAACCTCCCAAAAGCCTCCCAGATTTTTGTATCAGAGCTATCGCAACTCCTGTGCTTAGTCTTTGTCCTGGTTTCAGTTAGGACAGAGTTAATTTTCCTCCTAGTAGCTGGCAGGGTGCTATGTTTTGGATTAGAATGAGAAGAGCGCTGATAACATGCTGATGTTTTAATTGTTGTAGAGCAGTGCTTACACCAAGCCAAGGACTTTTCAGCCTCTCTCTGTCCTGCTATCGAGCAGGCTAGGGGTGCAGCAGGAGCTGGGAGGGGACAGACCCAGGACAGCTGACCCAAACTGGCCAAAGGGGTATTCCATACCATCTGACGTCATGCTGAACAATATATAGGGGTGGCTAGCCGGGGTGGAGGTGGGGTGGCCGGCTGCTCGGGGATAGGCTGGGCATCGGTCAACGGGTGGTGAGCAATTGCATTGTGCATCACTTATTTCGTACACATTATTACTATTAATACTATTATTATTATTATTATTATTATTGTTATTCTTTTCCCTGTCTTAATAAACTGTCTTTATCTCAACTCACAGGCTTCACTTTCCCGTTTCTCTCCCCCATCCCGGAGAGGGAGGGGGGAGGGTGAGCGAACTGCTGTGTGGTGTTTGACTGCCAGCCGGGCTAAACCACAACAGTCTTGTACTGCTCAAAATGACAATATGGATCCATCTTTGCTCATCTGTGTTCGGGTTTTACTAATCTCCCCATACTAAACATGGTACCAACCCTGGTACATACCATAACACTGTGTTCTCATGCAAGCAAAGAGCAAATAGAAAAAATTATGACAGAAAACAAGATTTAAGTGCTTCATAAATGTCTTCTACTGTTCTTCCACTGTCTGTTTGGGACATGAGCAACTCTTGGGTTGAGAATTTCTGGTTTCAGATATGCTCAAGTTGAATGCTTCTTTTCAGTAACCTACAGGTTTATTTTATTACAGGTGCTTTATTGCTTATTGTTTTTTTTTTTCTTCTTGTTACAACTGCTTCTATCATTACTATTACTATTATCAGTCCTGATATTATCACTTTATTGTTATTATTACTTATTATAGTGTTATTCAATAATAATACATCAAGACTGAGTCACTGTAGAGAGATGCCTGTGGTAGAGATCTCATTTCTAGTGTGATTGGAAGGTCTCTAACAATCAATTCGTTGGAAACCTTGCATCGATTATAAGAAACGCAGGAATAGAAGGCACAACTCTTATTTAGCCTGTGTGGGGCAGCAATTAAAGGAAACATGACAGAAGTCTATACTGAGAGAAAGTATTTGTTGGTCACTATTTACAGTTAGAGTTATAATATTTATCTGTGAAAGTCAATGCCAGGAAAAATTTTTAATAGATTCTTGCATTGGCAAGGGAGAGTCATTGTGGATAATCTCTACTTCCTCGAAGCAAGATAAGTTTGGGTTTATTGTTGTTAAACAGGACACTTAGGATGACCATTGGTAGTTCTTTGATGGAAAACTTCAATCAGAAGTACTCCAGTTCTTCAGACTAAGACCTTGGCCTTTGCACAGGTCAATTAGTGAGTGAGTCAGAAGGTCTGCATGAACATCTAAACTGTCTATGGACCCTACTGGAAAGATTTGCAAGATTACCCCTTTGACAGGGGGTTGATGGAGAAAGGGTAATAAAGACACCTACTGTAACCTGACAGACTGTTTATATCGTGCACTGGGCACAGCTGACTCCTAAAGATGTTGAATTTAACAAATGCAGTCAAATGTAGCAGTCTTATAAACCAATTCCACACTTTGAAGCAATCGTTGGTGTAAAAAGACGAAAAAAAAGTGCTAGTTCTCCCAGTCATCTTTTCAAACCATCATTAACTGATTCAATTCATATTGGCATTATTGCAGAAGTGTTTTTAGCAGAAGAAATTTAGAAAAAGAGGTAATAGTGGCTCCATACATTGTCTGATAACACAAAGCACAATTCCCCTTGGTCACATGGACCTTCTGTCAAGGTTTAAATGCCTGTATACTTGGTGGTTCCCAAATTACATTTCATAAACAGTCACAGCCACAACCATATAAAACAGTGAAAACTATCAGATTGGCAATTTTGTCTGCTTATGGCTTGGAAAAGTCAGAATCATTGCAAAAATTTGAGGTCCCTTTTCAGTACTTCTAATAAGAAACAGTTGTTCTCTACAAGAAATGCAGATCATGAAACTTTTGTGGTGGTCTAAAATGTTTGGGAATCTGTCTTCTTCTAATGGATGAGTAATATTCCTCCTTTTGAAATGCAGCGTCAATTTCTTTTTTAATGTTCAAATTCTGCAAATACATTAATGTAGATTGATGTGTACTAATATATATATTCAAATTTATGTGTGTATATGTGTGTTGTATATACCTTTTGTATGTATAGATATACATTTATACATATGTACATGTATATACAAATATATGGCTGTGAGTAGCTCCTTAGAAATCAATAGAATTCGACAGTTAAGGCATTAAACAGACAGTAAGACAGTTAAGAAGTTAAAGACAGTCAGGAGCTTAAGTATTTTCATAAATTGGATCCTCAGCCTGCTCCAGATGATGAAAATATGGGGAACATGATTATTTAATTATTTCAGCTGGAGAAGAAAGTTTATTTTTTTCTGTTCATCTGTCTTATATGGGCTTTTATATGGAGTTTGAAACTTCCAATTAAAGCATAAAATTAATAGATACAAATAAGATCATTTTTAATTTCTTTTTCCTAGAGGATTATATATTCCATATACACTTTTCTGTTTGCTTAGAAAAATGCTCTACAATCTATGTATGTGGAACAGAAAATGAGATTACAGTAAAGCTTATGTGAAAATTTTTTTTATGGCAACTTGGATATTGAGTTCTGTAGACACATTCTGAGGGGGGATTCAACTTATGCTATCCTCCATATTTGTATATTATAATCTGTGATAGCAGAATTGTGAATGGAATTAAATCTGGTTGGTAATTAGTCACAAGCGGTTTTCCCCAGGGCCAGTACTGGGCACAGTTTTGTTCAATATCTTTATCAATGATTATGATGAGGGGATTGAGTGCACTCTCAGTAAATTTGCAGACCACACCAAGTTGACTGGGAGTGTTGGGTAGTAAGCAGTGCAGTGCTTGAGGGTAGGATGGCTCTGCAGAGGGACCTGGACAGGCTGGATCAATGGGCTGCATGCAATTGTATGTCATTCAACAAGGTGCTGCACTTGGATCATAAAAACCCCATCCAGAGGTACAGGCTTGGAGAAAAGTGGCTGGAAAGCTGCCCAGCAGACAAGGACATGGAGGTGCTGGTCAACAGCCAGCTGAACATGAGCCAGCAGTATGCCCAGTTGGCCAAAAAGGGTGATGGCATCATGACAGGCATCAGAAATAGAATGGCCACTGGGATTAGGGAAGTGATTGTCCCCTTGTATGTGGTACTGGTGAGACCACACCTCAAGTACTACATTCAGTTTTAAGCCCCACACTACAAGAAGGATATTGAGTTGCTCAAACTTATCCAGAGAAGAGCAACAAAGATGGTGAAGGAACTAGAAAACAAGACATATAAGGAGAAATTGAAGGAACTGCCTCTGTTTAGTCTGGGCAAAAGGATGCTAAGGGGAGACCTCATTGTTCTTTAAAACTTTCTGTGATTAGGCACAGAAAGGGTGGTTAGGCATTGGAACAGGCTGCCCAGGAACATGGTGGAGGTGGCATTGCTGAAGGTATTTAAGAAATGTGTAGATGAGCACATACGGACATGGTTTAGGGGTGGATTTATATTAGCTGGATGGTTGGACTCGATAATCTTGAAGGTCTTCTCCAACCTAAATGACTTTATGATTCTGTGATCTAATAGCAAGCTACCAGATGGTGTTTTATAGTGTCCTGATATAATATGAATTTGTAAGGGCGTTTTGTAGAAAAGTGCCTATAAGTATTTAACAGTCAGTTCAGATTCAGCTTCTCCTCACAGGTTACACTGAAACTACAAACAGAAGATAGTAGCAGTAAATACAACTAATAAAGCCAGAATGGCAAGAAGCCATGTGTAGGCCCTGTGTAAACAGAATACTATCAAAGAATCAGAGAATGGCTGTGGTTGGAAGGGACCTCTGGAATTAATCTAGTCCATCCCCCTGCTCAGGCTGGATCACTTAGAGCATGTTGCACAGAATCACAACCAGGTGGCTTTTGACTATCTTCAGAGAAGGAGACTCCACAACCTCTTTAGGCAACGTGTAGTGCTCAGTCACAGTAACAGTGCTCAGCCAGCCTTCACAGTAATGCTCTTCATTATGTTTAGATGGAACTTGTTGTGTTTCTGCTTGCGCCTGCTGCTTCTCCTTCTGTCTCTGGGTACCACCAAAGAGCTTGACCCCATTGTTACGACACCCTTCCTTCAGATATTTATATACATTGATAAGATCCCCTCTCAGCCTTCTCTCCCTCAGGCTAAACAGGCCCAGCTCTCTCAGCCTTTCATCATAAGATGCTCCAGTCCCCTAATAATCCTAGTAGCCCTCCACTGGACTCACTCCAATAACTCCATGTCCCTCTTGTTGGGAGCCCAAAACTGGACACAATACTCCAGGTGAGGCCTCACCAGGGCTGAGCTGAGGGGGAGGATCACCTCCCGCAACCTGCTGGCAACACGCATCCTAATGAACCCCAAGCCACTGGCCTTCTTGGTCACAAGGGGCTTACTGCTGGCTCATGGTTAACTTGCAGTCTCCCAGGACCCCCAGCTTCTCTGCAGAATTACCTTCCAACTGGTCAGTCCCCAGCCTGTACTGGTGTATAGATGTGTATAGATTTGAGAGAGATTCTGATACCTTCCCACCAAGCTAAGCATTTGAATATAATATACAGGTATCACATGAAGCTTCAAATTCCCTGGGCAGGTGCATCTTCACATGTTAGCAGGGCTATGTCCAGGTGTAAAACTTCTGATATCCCTGAGCTGCTTGAACCCCATTTCAACTCAGTGTTAAAAATGTTCTCCCTTCTTCCCCTTATGCAGGGCCCAGCTGCCAGGTACATTCAGAGCAAGCAGATGGGACCAGTCCTCACACAAAAAGCAGCCAGAAGTGAGACCTTCCACCCAGCCGGTAAGTTTGCAGACCTTAATATAGTTAATTTACTGGTGGGATGTGATATGAATATGAGAGACTTACCTTTAAATCCCTTCTCCTTGATTTGGGAGACAGGATTGAATATGAGTCCAAAAGAAATATTTAATGCTCTGCTGTAAAGTCAGTCTTCACATTGATTTCTGCTCTGTTTAAAGCTACATACAGTATTGTCCTACTCTAACAACCACTTTAATTGTCCCTCTTTATGCTTGCTTTGTGGCCTGTGTAGGAATACAGTCCAGAGGTGGTGTGACTGAAGGGACGAACACAGCACTGACATGGGAGCTCCTACAAGAAGATGCAAAAGTACCACAAATGGGTTTTACAGAAGACACTCGGCTGGGGTCAGGTCTGCCAGTAGGAAATAGTAAATACTTTTCACTGTGACTAAGGCACCTCTATTCACATTGCAACCATCTTCCTCAAAACTATTTCCCAAAGGCAGATGCTTTCAACCATTCTCTCAATGCTTTAGTAGCTAGCTCTTAAACCGCAGCTTGCTGTGTAGGAAATGGTTGTCTTTATAAAGCTGTTGTCACTGAGCATTCTTGGAAGGGGTCTAAGACCAAGAGGCAGAGTACAAGAGAAAGCATGTTTACGCAGCCCAGTGCCTGGGAGAAGTCCTAAGTTTTGACCTCTGCTCCTTGGGCTGGTTCTTTGCTTGCCATTAAACAATCATTAGGTTTGGTGCCTATGGGGAAAGAGTTAAGTGCTGAGTGAAAGCAGACACAGCTGACAAGGACAGAAATAGGAAGAACAAAACAATGCAGGGCGTGTGTGCATGTGTGTTTGTGTGTATGAGGGGTTACTACCTGTGCTGGAACTTGTGTAGTGCAACTGGAGGCAGAATGGAGGGGCTTTGTATCTTTGAACAAAGATCAGGTAGGCAGAAGTGCCTGTGGCTTGCAAATTAAATTAAAACACAGGTTGTTTTTTTTCCTGCTTGGTGAGTTGTTAGGTGGCCAGATAATGGGGCAAAGGGGCAAGAGGAGAGGGAAAAAAGGAGACGTAACACATGCAAATACAGACCTAGAGAGATGTCCTGTCGAGTGGTGCTTAATATTACCTATGCCTCCCACTCAAAATGTGAACTGCAGACCAGATTAGATCAGGGAATGCTAGCCATGTCCAGTACAAAATATGTTTTGTTTGGTTTGGTTTCTTTTATAACACAGAGAGAGGGAGCATAAGTTCAGGGAGGTAAGTGAAAGTTCAGGGAGATTTCTCCACATTCATGAAACCTGAGTTCATAGTCGAGTTATTGAGTCACATACAGATGAGGATCTTGCCTGGTCAGTTCAAAAAAAAGCAGTCCAGCCCCATCCCCTTCCCCCTGTAAGCTCCTTGATGTTCAGTAGGTGTGGTTGGTTGAAGAAAAGCCAGACCAATACCAACAGCTGCATGGAATCTTTCCACGGCTGAAAGGTGAATAATTAACTCTCTTATAACTGCAGCCCCCCAGGGGGAGGTGAGTCACTAGCCCGATTTAGAGTTATGTTATCTTGTAATGAACAATAAGAGGGAAATCTATACGTGTCTTGACAGTTCCAGTGAGACTTCGATGATCTGTGCCCCAAAAATCTCAAAAAGGGAGTTGATCAAAATGCACTTCTAAGAAAATAACTGATTTTGTGCATACAGTTCATCAGTGGGTAAAGAAGATCATTTTTATAGGGATATGAGATTTCCTGAGCATAATGCTGAGGATTAGACAAGAAGGAAAAAAAAGTGGTTTGGTTTTAATTGGCAACATTGTGCCAGTATCTAAAATCAGATACAATCAGGGTGAGAATTAAATTATTTCTGAGTCCAGTCGTGCTAATACTGTTGTATGTGGATGCTTGGGATAGAGTGAGGGGTCCACAAAAGGCTAATATGAAAAATAAACCTGCTGATGGTTACTTAAAAACCTACTAATGCATTTTTTCTCAATGGATCTGAATGTCCACAGGGAAATCTCCAGCAACACGTAAATTCAGAAAGCTTAAAGGCTGGTCTAAACTTGAAAAATCCTCGCATACATTAACTACGTTCACATGAGAAAAGCCATATAAATTGATTCTCCTCATATGGAAGGAAAGAAGACTGGAGCCCTTGGGTCCTGCACAAGGCAGTGCCCTTCCTGCTTCTCCTGGGGCTGCGGCCAGTTCATTTAAGACCATTCAAGTTCAGAAAGTGGCTCATGGAAAATACCAATGTGCCACTTTTTACTAAACTTTGCAAAAGACAAGTGAAGTGGCTCTGTGCTCACTTTTTCCTGCAACTAAATTGCTACCAGCTTCATAGACCTGATAAGACCCTTTGGTGGATCAGCCCCACATCGTCACAGCTATAGAGGGTCATCAGCCTCATTCGTCATTTCAACATATCAAACAGTCATGTTCTGATGGAAGGAGCTCTTCTTGAGTTTTTTACTTTCCTCCAGCCAACTTAGAAGTAGTACTAAGTGACTCAGAAGGGAGTTGTGTTTGTGTCTTCCCAGTGGGGAATGAATCAGATCCGTGTGTGAGGGGAAGCAAGTGACCTGAGTGAGTAAATTAAGGGCTTTTCAAAGCTTTGGTAGGGGTTTAAAGAGGAAAAGAAGTTGCAAAGACTGCTTTAAATTATGTTGATTTCCAAGAAGCCACGACCCCTCTATTATCTGAGTAAAAGTAGGGTTTTTGCAAGTAGTACACAATGAAACAGGTAATTCCATAGAAAAATGAAAAAGGAAATAAAGAGCATAAAAAACAACAGTCTGAATCAAAGCTGCTCATCTGCTCTTAATCCTCATTAGTGGTTATTAATTCTGATGACTGTATTGCTGACTAATTAACAACTATAAAAGAGAAAAATTTCCCACATGGTCCACAGAGACACCAATGTCCTATCTAGGGTCAACAGACTGTCACTGGGCATGTTTTAATTATTGCTTTGTCATCATCGTATGTTCAGTTCATTACCGCAGATGGTCCAGATCTGCAGCAGAAATCCTGTGATCAATTTAATGTTTTGTTTTGTTTGTTTTTCCCATGAAAATGAGAGTAGCCAGTGCTAAGAAATGGAAGCCAGGATGCTAGACAGTGATTCAAGAAAAATGAAAAGTTGAGAGTAAAATAGAGTGCTGAGGACTTTGAGAATAAATATTCATCTTAGCAGGTTTCAGAATGGTAAAGAAAGAAACCTCTAAGAAGCCTTTTGCTTTTTTTTTTTTTTTCTTTGAAGAAAGAACAGGAAGGAAGGAAGGAAGGGAGGAAGGGAGGGAGGGAGGGAGGAGGGAGGAAGGGAGGAAGGGAGGAAGGAAATGTGCTGGAAGATCATAGAGAGCCCAAGAAAGCCATGTCCTACCATTACATAAAATGAAGCTCTAAGGCATGATATGGATTTCTTTTATTTGATCACCAATATTTAGTGAAAAACAACACATTTGAAGGATCTACACTGCAATGAAATATTTTTCCATGCAAAAAAGTCCATAAACAGGCAAGCTCTTTGTCTAGCACTGTCCCACTTAATTGTCCAAGCTGGAGCTCGAACCCCGAGGAACTTCAGCCATGCTGCTTGCAGCATGCTCTTACTTTAACTGATATTTCAGTGACTTGTTTTCTCCCTGCCGTTCAGACAGTATTTTTTTTAGCCTTGACAGAATGGCTAGACTAGGTAATCCACGCAAACAGCTGCTGCATGCAATGTGATCTTTTCCCCAAACCTTTTTAACAAAGACTTCTGAAACGTTCTTTAGTTTTGGATATGTTGGAAATATCCAGAAGCTAAAATCTCTCAATATGAAATGCAATTGACATATCAACTGTCTGACCATACTGCTTTTAGCTTGAGAAGTGTCCCAAGAAGATTAACAGGAGCAGCATGTTCACAAAACCACTCCTTAATCAGAAAGCTTTCATCAGAAAATTACCTCTGTTTCAAACGACTTTCACAGAAGATTTTCTTCCTGAATGCCAGTGTTACTGTCTGTAGTAAGAAGAAAGATGCTACTGATTTTTGTAGTGCGATATTTGCAAACTACCAAACTTAGTCAAAGATAACATATTTGGTATTTTTCATTGTGATGAATTTTATAAATTGAAATTATTGTGTGGTTTTTTTTTTCAATCATAGGCATTGCTGTATAGCAGAATGCCTATATGAGCCCAAGTAACATTAAAGTGTTGCAAATATTGAAGATATAAAATAGCATTAATGGATCCAGGGAGGTTTAAAAAATGAACAGGAGAAAAGAAATAAAGGGTCAGTCTTTAGGCAGGCATATGAATATAAGGGAAAACACATTCAGTGGAAAGCAGGAATTTGGAAACCAGTCATTTTGGAGGAGTCAAGAGGTGAGAGTGGACAGAACGTTAGACATGCATAGGAAACAGGATACAGCATACAAATAGGTAATTTAGCTGTAGATTACATAGGCAAAGGTAGCATCCTCAGTGGGCAGGATGGCAAAAATCTGTTTCCAAACATTGTGGGTATCATGCCATCCACAACACTCTACTATATTTTAGGAATACGCATTCTGAAAAAAGAAAAAGGTGCACTGGGGAGCAGTGAGGGAAAAATAAAAAGGAGTAGGGGTGTGGAGAATTGATTTTAATAGGTAAGATTAGGTATTAAATCTGTCAGATTTGGTTAAGTGAAAAAAAAAAAAAAAAAGGCCACATGGATAAATATTTAAAAGGTATCTAATAGGAAAGGAATTATTTTAGGACAACCAAAATCCTAAGAAAAAGAAAGAAGGATGGATATGAGAATGAGGTGTATCAGACTCTGAAATGGTCCCCTGTGGGATGAGAGAAAAACCATTCTCCTAGTGAGAATGACTCTAAACGAGATTGGATATTATTGTAGTGACCAAAGGGGCAGTTGGAAATATCAGCTATTTTTGAGATTTAGTAGGCAACTATCCAAATAAAATAATTTTATGAAGGTCTTATTTGTTGCTGAGCCACACACCCTTCCTTTTTTTCAGTAAGATCTGTCAGCTAATGGAATCTCTTTCAGTGCTCTGCTATTGCTGGTAACACAGTGAGTTAATTAGGAAGTAGATATATGAACACTTTGCCACCTAAATCTGTGTCTGTCCAGCATCCCTAAATAAAAGTAACGAGGTCTGCTGTTGCATGGCAATAGCATTACTTTGCACTATATATTTCCTATCCTGTGCTCTCCCAAGCTGTCTGCTTGCTGCAAGTACAACCCCCCGAGGAAACTAAGGAGTCAGAACTACCAAGGTAATGCCAGTAAACTAAACCTTTAGGCATTTCTTTGCTTTGATCCAGAGAAATGCATGTGCTGTGCTGTTTGTACCCTCAGAACAAATGGCAATCTGGGAACTAGCATGGATATTTAGAGCTGGTATTTAAATAACATTACTTGGGAAATTCCCACTGCTTAAGAAAAGACTGACTGAAACAAGAGTTTTCTTTCCCAGAAGGCTGAGACAGGTATAATGAGGATTAGCAGGCATAATTGATATCATTTCTGTATCCTAGAGGATTGTATGAGTCATCTTGCTAGTCACGTCCTCCCTGTTCTTAGGACTGATGAGAGTGAAAACATTGCTGTGAAGTGTAAAGGGGCAATATAAACATACTGTGCGATACAAGCAACCGATTACAAACAAATAACTTCATTATGCCACATCCATAATAATTCCTCCTTTTTATATAGCGCTTTTCATCTGTAGATCTCAAAGTGCCATACAGATGGAAAAACTCAGGATGTAAAGCAACTTGTTTGAGGTCATTCAGGTAGACAATGGCAGCTCTGGGAATAAACCACAGTGCCTCACTCTGCATTACGAATGCCCCTCCTGTGCAATCCTGGAAAGGATCACAGCAGCAAGCGCTTGGAGAGAGAGAGCGTGTAGCTGGAGCTGAAATCAGCCTGAGTCTGATCATAAGACCACTGTGAATTAGAAAGGCCAAATTCCACTCTAATGTGCAATCTCTCTTAAAATCAACTGGAGCTTTGTATTTAAGTATTTCCAACATTTTCCTTCCCATGGTGCCTGAGTACCAGTGAAATTACATCACACTGAAACAATCTGTGAGGATGATTCCTTACTACTTCCTATTAGCCCCAAGAGCCACTACAGATTGGTTTATTTTTATCTTTTTATCACTTTTTTAATTGCACATAAACACTGGGCCTAATTCACTAATCATGCTAGAAAATGGAGAAAAGTATTATTTACTACCTGAAACTACAGTAGTGCGGTGATGCCTCTGGCCTAGCAAGTACAAAAATCAGCATGAAATGATTTCAGTCTTGACTGTGTAAATGATTAAAAAGTGCAGAAAAAAATTCTGCAGGCATCCAACATCCCCAGGTCACAGTAAGAGAAGCAAGGCAGATAATACCCGCAAACCCTCCATGTGATTAAAAAATAAAGGACAGAATGTGAGAGAAATCAAAACACAATATATCATAAATTCCAAAACTATAAATTGCATTATGCCTCAAATTTGAAAGGTAAAACACATCCTACAGATTCCTGGAAGGGAAAAAAAGGCGCTGATCCTGAAGCCACAAGTCTAGAGTTCCTCACTGGCTTGGCTGCGGGCTCCCTCTGTAATCTTGGGCATATTGCTTTACTTCTGTTTCCTCTCCCACATTGTGGGTGTGCCTACATCGCAGTCAAAGTGGGATATTAAAGCTTGTCAGCCCAACTGAACTAGCTTCAATCAAGTTAGCTTATGGACTGTTACTAATGTAGCTGTAGTGCGGAGTTAAGTACAGAGTAAATTCTTCAAAGTGCATAATGAAATTTGGAAAAATAGGATCTGAACACTATCAGAGCAATCCCACTCATCTAGATTTCACATTATTCTTTATTTTATGAACTGAATACTTTTTTTTTATTAAAACAAAACAAAACAAAACAAAACAAACAAACAAAAAAAAAACACATTTTCTGATTAACAGTAGGAGTTGAGCCAGAAAGGGAAAAAAAAAAAAAAAAGAATAATAAAAAAAAAAAAATGATGAGATATAAGAATCATTTAAGGGATTTAGCCACATGCTTCACATTAATTTGAGAGCTGTGCTCTGGGATCCAGATCTTAAGAATGGGAGATCTGTTCCTGAACTCCATCCAAATCATATTGTAACTAGGGCATGAAATGAGATGAATTAGTCTTCCACAGGGGTAAGACCAGCTGAGAAAAAGTGTGTTTCAAAACTGTGAAGACATTTTAATGGAAAGTTGCTTATTACTATGTCAAAGTATAGCAACTGGTAAATATAATTGTATTAGGCTGCAATTACATATATCTTAAGAAAACACTTGTGTATCGTGTGGAGGGAAAAAAATGATCTACTTTTTCACATGAAAGCACAGCAACAACGTAACTTAAAACACTTACAGATCAGTGTCAAAAGCAATAACACAGCAATGGCACTTCCCCACCTCCAGCTAAATTGCTCTTATGTACTCTTAAAAACAGCATGATAGTTAAAATATAAATAATGGATATTAGATGGAAATGATAGTTGCAAAGTACAAACACATGTAAGAGAGTTGCTTTAGAAAGTATAGCAGGAGACAGAGTACGAAGAAAAACTTTATTAATGTCAGAAAGATGCAGTGAAATATTTAGTGAACAGTTTGGGATAAGAGTCAGGATGAGGAGCCAGATGCTCAGCTGGTGAATGTTGATGCAGCTCTTTTTAAATCAGTGGGACTACACTGATTTACATCATCTACAGATTTTGCAGCTGGCTTCAATACACATACAAACTTTGAAAGTTATCTGGACTTACCTGTGCTCTACTCTCTGAGAAAAAGGCTGGAAGTCTGTTGGGGTCAGGATTCTCAAGGAGATCTCTTGTGTTTCTGTGGGCTAGAAACATGGTGAAGACAAGTATTATTGTGGTTAGGACAGTATTTCTACATTTTCCTAGCCCCGCGGGAAATCAAAATGCATACTAAAAGCAAATAATTAACCTAACATTGTAAGCCTTCAAGAAGCATTCATTCTTGTATGATTCAAGCTGTATTTTATATGAATCAGTGTTCCCCTCCCTACTTAAATGTAGACACATTATTTCTGTGGTCTGAAAGCTGAGATCGGATTTCACCCATAATGATTTTAGCTGCCACACAGCTCATCAAAACTGCAATTATAAATACCAGTGTTTTTCTTTTTCTGGAATGTAGACTGCATCATACCAGATCCTGCCAAAAGATGCAAAATTAGCACTGCGATGGATATACTTGTGCAACCTCCGGGGAAAGACAATTAGGGAATAAGGAATAAGAGGAAAGAGGGAGTTCTCACTGCCCAAATGACCAAAAGACTAAATCTTCTTTATATCCATCTCCTGCCCTGTGAGTTTTTGATTCTGCAAAACCTTTGCACTGAGAAACCGCACGTCAGCCTCAAAAGAAGTGATGATGGCTTGCACGTAGCAAGTTTTGAGGTTGATTAGCAATTGCCCAGTAACATTCATGGATGTGATGAGCACTCAGAAGAAAACCACCAGATTTCTCTCTTTCTTTCTTCTTTAAGCAGCATGTAACTTGTGTGTTCCTATGGAGCCACTGAAAGGCTCAGGCTAGAGTTAGGACAGCTCTCCAAATTCAGTTGGAGGCCATCTGTTACCAAGAAGCAAGTTTTAATGTTTCTCTCCTTTTTACATTCTACCTGTGCCGGTTTGCATTAGACTTAAATCTCTACTGAATCCATGACAGGTGTAGCAAACAACTGTAAATAATACCAGACATCTTAGCACTCTCACTGGAGATGGAGAGATAGGGGAAGCAAAGGCCAATCAGACAGACATACCTGGAAGTACAGCGTTATCAATCCTGCCTCCAGCTTAGGGCTGGTCTGGGGCTGGCTCAGTTCCTCATTCCAATCCATGTGGAAATTGAATATACATTTCCCATCTGCTCTTTTTGAAGCAGTAGCGTTACTTTGACAGTGCTTTGAACTGTCTCCCAAATTGCATGAAAAATTCCACAGTGCATTCTGTTTAATCACACTCAGATTTTTGGGAAATAGTTCTGATTAGTTCCAATATTATTAGAAATGGTACAGCTATGCTTTTACACATAGGGTATATAAATTTTCCAGATGCGTAGACTTTTATAAAGTGACCAACTTCAGCATTGATGAGAAAGGCAAGAGAACAGGGAAGAATGTTTATGAAGATTTTAACCTGTAGAAAAATAAAGACGTCTGTGAGCTGCTCAGTTTCCAGCACAGATGGGAGACAGACTTACAGGACATAGTTCCAGAAAGTTTTAGCACTAGCTGAAAGGCTACAAGGACTCTGACTTACTCACACTGTAGCTAATGGAAATTAGAGGCATGGGACACAGCATCGGTCACGTTTTAGGAAGAACAAGCCTAAACTACAATTTTTCTAAAGACTTCAGATTCTCCTGAAAGTATTTGTGTAATGTCTGGCTAGCCAAGTAGTTTCAGATGTTAATTGAATTCAGCAGCTCTATTAATGCAATCAGAAAGTAAAGTAGTACAGATGCAAAGGTTCAAATATGTGTTATGATCTCAGCAAACCAGAGGACTCAAGTTATTGAATATGAAATAAATAAAGTTATGTTTGCCTCTACGATTTTACTCCTTGCTTCCTCATGATGACTGTACCAGCCAGCCAGTGGAAATCCAAGCAGCAGTTCCATTATCTGGATTTTGTCTACACCACAGAGGGTTCTGTTTGTTTTGTTTTAAATAAATGGATGTTATTAAGCTGGTTGTAAAAAAAATGGTAATTTGTCTATTAAAAGTCACTGAACAATTTTCCCCTCTGAATCAAAGTAATTACAGGAAAATGTGAATATTTTGTGTGTCTGCCTGCTTTCCTTTCATAAGCAGTTGTTTAAAACATGGAAGCCCTATGTGGTAATTCTGGAAGACAATTTCATATGCTGCAACATAAACTTGTGATTGAGAAAACAAATCAGTGCAGCCCGCACAGATTAAAATTGTTTGACTGATACGCATTAAACTACAACTGTAATCTGAGAACCATTGTGCCTTCTGAAGTCACTCTACATTCTGTTCTTTGTCCCTCTCTCATTAGACATTTTCTATCATTAACCTGAGGGGAAACATAAAGTTTCTACTGTTAAAATTTATGGCCCATGCTTACATTGGAGCAATCATAAATGGCAAAAAGAGGGGATGCAAATAAACTCTATATTATTTGGTCTTGCATGGGCTAGCAGACTATATGTACACAGCCAAATAGAAAATCAAGAATAGAGAATATAGGTCATATTTTAAAAAAGATGTGTACTCCGGTATGGTAAGCAATGACTTGAAAAAGATAATATGTGATATTGGAAGAAAATGAGCTGTTGGGATAAACTGAAGCTTCCAAGTTATCTGCCTGGGCAGGCTGCATCAATTCTGTGAATGACAGAAAAGAAATGCTGCTACAGCAGCCTTACCTGCCAAACATGACCACACGTCTGCAACAAGTAGACTGGTACATATGGAGAGTCAGGGCACAATGGACAACTGAGCATGCAGCAGAGCGGGGAGGAACTCGCACCCAACAGCTTTAAGCTGCTGCTCCACATGCAACTCCATGGCTAAAGGCTGTGTGGCTTCAGAGCCACCAGGAGAGGTGGTGTGGGAGAACACTCTGCCATCCTGTCAGTGCAACTTGCAATTAGCCCAGGCCAGCCTGCAATTAGCACTGATGTTGCTCTGGAGAAAGATTTCCACTGGGAGGGCCATAAACTGAAGGTATACCATAAGGATGCAAAGACCCCACAAACTGTGGGCTGACATCTCATTTAAGGGGAAAGTGTGCTCAACCAACGTTGCCTTCTATGAAGGCATCACCAGCTGGGTAGATGGAGGGGGAGAGCAGCGGATGTCATCTACCTTGACTTTAGCAAGGCTTTTGATACTGTGTCCCACAACATCCTGCTAACAAAGTTGAGAAAGTGTGGGATAGATGAGTGGACAGTAAGGTGGGTTGAGAACTGGCTGACTGGCCAAGCTCAGAGGGTGGTGATTGGCAGCGCAGAGTCCATCTGGAGACCTGTGACTAGTGGTGTTCCCCAGGGGTCGGTGCTGGGTCCGGTCTTGTTCAACATCTTCATCGACGACTTTGATGAGGGAATAGTGTCCACCCTCTGCAAGTATGATAATGATACAAAGCTGGGAGGAGTGGCTGTCATGACAGAAAGCTGTGCTGCCATTCAGTGAGACCTGGACAGGCTGGAGAGCTGGGCAGGAAGAAACCAAATGAGGTTTAATAAGAGCAGCCGTAGAGTCCTGTACCTGGGAAGGAACAACCGCACGTATCAGTACAGGCTGGGGCATGACCTGCTGGAGAGGAGCTCTGAGGAGAACGACCTGAGGGTCCTGGTGGATGACAGGTTGGCCATGAGCCAGCAGTGTGCCCTGGTGGCCAAAAAGGCCAATGGGATCCTGGAGTGCATTAAAAGGAGCATGGCCAGAAGGTCAAAGGGAGGTGATCCTCCCCCTCTACTCTGCCCTGGTCAGGCCTCACCGGGAGTACTGTGTCCAGCTGTGGGCTCCCCGGTACAAAAAAGACAGGGATCTCCTGGAAAGAGTCCAGTGGAGGGTCACAAAGATGATATGGGGCCTGGATCATCTTCCCTATGAGGAAAGGGTGAGAGAACTGGGTCCTTGAGAAAAGAAGACCGAGAAGGGATCTTATCAATGTCTATAAATACCTGAAGTGTGGGAGAGAAAGGGATATGGCCAACCTCTTTTCAGTGGTTTGTGGGGACAGGAACAGGGGCAATGGCCACAAAATGGATCACAGGAAGTTCCACACAAACACGCAAAAGAACTTCTTCATGGTGAGGGTGATGGAGCACTGGAACAGGCTGCCCAGGGAGGTTGTGGAGTCTCCTCTGGAGATATTTAAGATCTGTCTGGATGCCTACCTGGGCAACCTGCTCTAGGGAACCTGCTTTGGCAGGGGAGGTTGGACCTGATGATCTCTTGAGGTCCCTTCCGACCCTTACAATTCTGTGATTCTGTGATGCTGTGATCTCCTGCAAAACAGAAAGTAGTGTTTAACCCTTTTGTGTACAATTAAAGGAATCTCCATCAGGAATAAGGAAGTCTTCTGAAATGGCTGCGCTTGATTTTTGGAATATTGAGTGAGGAGGACTCATCACGTATCTTAGGTCATCCACACAGACTTATTCATGTTGGGTTTCTTCACAGTAATGAGTGAGGAGTAGGCCCCTTTATGGTGTGATTCATTTAGGGAAGACTTCTGAAATCAATCAGATGAATTCCACCCTGAAAGTGACTTTCTCTTCAATGACATATAGGTACCCTTGGGCGAGTAGTTCACATTTGGTCAGTTTGCTTGCACTAACAGTATATTCTCCAGTGCACACAATTCTGAAACAGGTGGGTACTTCACAGAATAATCCAGAAAGAACCATGAGAATGAACACATAATTGGGAAATTATCCTGGAGGACATTTGGAAGAGTGTTGCCAGCAGCTCAAGGGAGGTGATTCCCCCCGCCTCTACTCAGCTCTGGTGAGGCCACACCTGGAGTATTGTGTCCAGTTCTGGGCTCCCCAGTACAAGAGGGACATGGAGCTACTGGAGCATGTCCAGAGGAGGGCTATGAAGATGATGAGAGGCTTGGAGCACCTGTTGTACAAGGACAGGCTGAAAGAACTGGGCCTGTTTAGCATGGAAAAGAGAAGACTGAGGGGAGACCTCATCAATGTATATAAATATCTAAGGGGAGGGTGTCGAGAGGATGGAGCCAGTCTCTATTCAGTTGTGCCCAGCGACAGGACGAGAGGCAACGGGCACAAAATGAAGCACAGGAGGTTCCAGATGAATACGAGGGGACACTTCTTTACTGTGAGGGTGACAGAGCACTGGAACAGGTTGCCCAGAGAGGCTGTGGAGTCTCCTTCTCTGGAGATACTCAAAACCTGCCTGGATGCCATCCTGTGCAATGCGCTCTAGGTGATCCTGCTTGGCAGGGGGGGGTTGGACTAGATGATCTTAGAGGTCCCGTCCAACCTCAGCCATTCTGTGATTCTGTGAAATCTGTGTTACACTGAGGGAGAGTAGGAGCCTACACTGTTCTGCTTAACCACTGAAAAATTAAGTGTCAATCTTACATTCTGTAAATCCATAACGTACCACCAGTCTACCACTAGGTCTTCAGTTTAACAGACACCAGTGTAAGAGTTTGTATGAGAAGATAAATTCAGAACAGAAATAAGGAATACACTTTCAGCAGTAATTCTAATTATAACGACAACAGTTTAGCAAAACTAATCAAATATTAACATCATGTCCTTCTGCATCATATAAAACAAGGAAGAGCATCAGGAAAAGACACAAATTAAATAAGACCTAAGTGCTGGGCAGGGAAAAATGATGTTATTATATATCACCACCTGGGAAATTCTAAGTCAAATCTCAGTGAGCTCAGCTCTCAGTTTTTGGAAGTTTACCTACTGGACTTCTTTTCTAATACCGAAGGAGCAATTTTACTGTTCTGGAAAGAAAAGCCTTGTCCAGAGGTGTGAGCCCAAGACAATGAGCCAGAAACACTCTGTCTAATCCAGTTCTGTCTCTAACTCCTTTTGTTGCCTTGGGCAAATCACTTAAACTCTAAGCTAAGAACATTAAACATTTAAGAGCTATATTCATGCAAAGTATTTTCATTTTCAAAACCTAATCTGTCAAAAGCCATCAGTACAAGCAGGAAAGAGAAAAAGTCCAGCCTTGCAAGACCCATAAGGAATTGTAGGGAGTCACAAGCAATGGCAAAGCCAAGGTGTAGGAATTCCAGAAGGAAATGGGAAAAAGGGGATTTAAATCAATCTAAACAGGTTGGGACTTATACTTTAACTCATTAAGTTTTACTCACCTGATACAAGATCAGATATTTCTCTGTAGAGTACATACTGAAGGTTTGTGTAATGAGGGAAAAAATCCTACAGCATGTGGTTGTCATTCCAATTGGATGAAACATAAAAATTATAAACCTGCCATGGGTACACCAAAAAACTGGAACAAAGAATGACTCTTGAAAGCTTGAATATCCTCCCACCGGGAAAGAATTAGAAAGAGTGAGCTAGATTAAACATAATAATCTAAATTCTGCTCCTGATTGCATGCATGTAAATCTAAAATAACATAACTTAAAGACTTATTTGGGACAGAAATTGGTGTCTCTGTGAGCCTGAATTTTGGCCAGCTTTTATTTCAGCTGGGAAGAAGAAAACATGTTTATAAAATCTGAGCAGCCTACAGTTTATCTGCCTTTAAAAAGACACACACTGTGTGCGAGCCAGTAACAGGGTTCCAGTCATGCCGAGATGCTGAAGTGTACTGAATAACATACATTGACAACAGTATATATTTCGGTAGCTGGAGCACAGCTTATTATGTTCTCCTGTCTCTGTATCAGCACCAATTCAAAGGTATCAGGACAAGCTGATAATATATATAGATTGTACTGAGCTTTATGAAAGGATGTATTTCTCTCAGAAAACAGACACCAGAAGCAGTGAGGTTAATGGTATGGGGCTTAGGAGGGTGTACTATTTTCATGGCCTTCTTTTTCAGTCTTTGGCACATCCCTGAGGTTCCCATTTACCGCATCCAGTTCATGGCACTTCACAGAGTCTCCCTCAAGTCCAATTGCCCTGAGACCCTCAGAGGGTGAGGTGCGGAGACAGGCTTCCCTGGGCAATGATAAAACCCAAGAACATCTCAAGCACCTTCTGAGAATGCCTGACTTTCCTCCTGAGTGCCAGCTGTTCTCACAAGGTCTGAGTTTCTGACTTAGGTGCTATAAATGGCATAAAAGCAGGATAAATCCTTACTGGGGTGCTGGCTGATTTGATTGTTCAGCTGCACGATGGAAATAATAGGATCTGACAAGGGAGATATGAAGATACAACAGAGACTGTGAAGAACTCAAATGTTATGATAATAGATGTTGCACATTACCTTAAAGCAGATAAATATGAAACAAATTATTCACATATCTTTCATTAGTCCGTCACTGAAGCATTCTGAGTGCAACACAGCTGCAATGACCTACACTTTTTTTCAGATATTCCCTTTCCTTTTCTTTCATCTTTTGTTTTCATTTAAGGTGCTTGCAAGGATCATTTTTAGTTAAGGATGTATTATTCAAGAGTAATAAATAAAAACGCTATTTTATTTTTTTCACTGAACCCCAGGAAACACTCAAGTTTCCCCATCTTTATTTAAAACCTCCACCCTAGGAGTACATGCAGCACATGTGAAGAACGTCTGGATAATGAGTAATTCTGAGTCACAGATAATGCTTCCAGATTTGCACTTTTGGCAGCTGCAATAGGATTCCCTGTTTCTACTGTATCCAGTCCTTTCCTTCAGCTCTTCCCCCTCAGAGGCCCTGGTTCTGTAGACATATTTAGCAAGTGGGTCCTTCTGTGTACGTGAAGCTTTACTGATTTCAGAAGATCCTACCCAGTATCACCACTGCAGTATAAAAAGTTTTTGCCACCTTCCTCAATATTTCAGTTGCTAAAACATAAATAGGTGGCTAAGTGTCTAATTCCTACTGACACCAATGAGACAGAGCTGCTTAGGCAAGTATCTAAGTGCCCAAATTATAATAAAAACAGACCTTTTATCTGCTGAGATGTTCCCCACTCTATCTTTCCATGCCCCACCAAGGCTGCCTAGGTGTCACTCACACCACGGGTTGCCAGCTGCTATCCAGTAGTTCATGCTTCAGATCAAGGATCATAAATACTAGTGAGAAAAGCACTAATCTAAAGAAAAATCTGCAGTGGCGCAGCTTGTAAGTGTGTAAATGCACAGAAAATGCATTTTCCATCATTCTTCAGCAGCAGCCATAAAAATTTGTTTATGTGAGGAAAACCTATACTTAGAGAACGGCAGCTCTGCTGCCCTTCAGGGTCACTGTGCATTTGACCCTTTCTAAAGAGAAGTCCATAATCTTACAGGCGGGAGCAGTTCTTGCTGCAGGAGAAAAATTACCTGCTACTCATTGATGCTAAGAGCATGTGATTTCCCTTTGTACTGTGTCTGGCTGGGATGGAGTTCCCTTTCCCCACAGCAGCCCATACAGTGCTGTGCTCTGCACCTGTAGCTAGAACAGCCCTGGTATCACACTGGTGCTGTGTTTGTTGCTGAGCCGTGCTGGCACAGCACCAAGACTGCCTCCAAACCCCCCAGCGCCTGCAGGCTGGGGGTGGGCAAGAGGTGGGGAGGGGACATCGCCAGGGCAGCTGACCTGAACTGACCAAGGGATATTCCATAGTGTGAGATGGCACACAGCAATAAAAGCTGGGAAAGGGGAAGGAGAGGGACAGCTGTTGTTGTGAAGATGTCTGCCCTCCTGAACAATTGCCACACGTATTGAGGCTCCACTTTCCAGGATGTGGCCAAACATCACTTGCTGATGGGAAGTAGAAAGTAATTTGTTTTCTCTCTCTCTGTTCTTCTGCACAGCCTTTGCTTTTTTTTTTTTTCTTTTTTTTCATTTGTTTCCTTTTTCCCCTTTCTTTTCCCTTTAATTAAATTATCCTTATCTCAACCCATGAGATTTTTTTTCTTCCCAGCATACTTTCTTCTCCCCCTCTTTTTCTAAGGAGGCAGAGTGAGAAAGTGGTTGTGGTGGAGTTCAGCTGCCCAGCAAGGTAAAACCAGCACACCCTTATACAATTACATCCAGTTGTCTGACAAGACTAGCTGCCCCCATTCCCATCCATGTGCTGCCTGATGGTGCAAGATACTCTAGTGCGCTACCTCAGCTTCCACAATGTGGGCAATACTCAACTGTGCCTGGGGACCTGCAGGGACCTGAAGCCCCTGGCCTCTCCGGGAAAAGTCCCTGAAAGAGAAAAATCTACATAACAAACCTAAAGGAAAATTGCAGGCAAGCACTCACTGTTCTCGTGATCTGCATTTAAGTCAATGCTATGGAAAAAGGACATGGCGATTGTGCAAGAAGGATCACTCTGCTACTGATTGTAATACTATAATTGTATCCCTTTGTTGAAGTAAAATACTTGATTGCTCTTAAGTACTGTAAATCTAGGCAAAATAATACAGTAAGCAGATACACTTGTTTGTATTTCAGTTGTTACTTAACTATTTCCTTCAGACCGAGAGCCACAGGGTCAGAGCAAGGTCAAGGTACAGCTGAGTCAGCCCGTTCCTGTGACACAGCAGCCCACGTCTGCTCCAGGGAGTAGCCAGGGAAAAGGGGCTGGGCCTTCAGTCCTTACTCACCCGCTACATGCATGCAACACATGAGATACCTACCTACGTCAGCGAGAGCTGCATCATTCAGGGTGGACACAGAGGAATATTTTGCCCTAATTAAGAATTTTCCAAATCCAGATCTTGTGGCTGGATGAGCACATCTGGGTGTTCTCCATAAGGGAGTCAGCGTTCCAGGGCAGCTCAAAGCCAGCAGATAGTATGACGACATGTCACATTGTGCACAGCACAGCACAAGGCCCCTGACATCAAACAAATGGTGAGCCAATCGTGCTCACTGCTCACTCACCATCCTCACCTCCAACAGAGCGGTTGGATAACCTATCTCGTTTGAAGCACATGCACTGTGACTTTCAGCTTAGCTCATAAAATGGCAGAGCTTAACCCTACCAAGAGATATCCACTTCTGTTTTCTTCATTAAAAAATAAACAATTAATAATTAAATAAATAATTTTCAAAATGATCATAAACCAATACTAAGCTGAAAAGCAGATTTTTGAAAGGTTCCATTAAAAATTTTCCATTTGTGACTCAGTGATAATGATGTGGTGTGTCACACTGAAATACCACAAAAGTAGTGTTTGCTTACAGATCTATTACTGTATCACTGGGTGGGATTCAGTGGCCAGTGCCTAGCTTAAGAATCTTAGTCACTCAGTTACAGAAAAGGTAATCCTGTCCTTCTAAAAAAATTGCCCACCTTATCATAAAACCAATGGAGAAAAGATGGGATCTTGAAGACATCTTGAATGAAAGTCAGTCTAAATCTCCACTGATTCCACAGAGAACATACACATGGGAGCTGTTTCCAGCCAGAGGAAGGACCATCAGGAAGACACGGTGTTACGGTCAGTCTGAGACATCTGACTCAGGCTTCCATGGCTCACACAAGTCACCTATCCAGCAGGCTCAAACATACACTGTCCACCTTCAAAAAATGCAAAAGTAAGCAGGCTAAACGGACAAATGGCTCTCCCTTTACAGGGACCAGACAGGGAATGTATAGAAATAAAACAGAAGTATCCAGCTAGGAGTGATTATTAAAAGCCTCAGTCCCTTCTTAAGTTTGGAGTTTTAATGCATGCTCTTCTTCCTGTCCCTCACTGGTGCATTTTAAGTATTGACAAAAGAGTGTTGCATCCAAATTACTGTGTGTTCAAGTAGTTCACATCTTGTCAGGATCAGGACAGCACAAGAACAATCTCCTAAGCAATAGGTTACCTTACGAAGACTCTTTTTGAATAAGGGCATCACCTACAGTGCCATGGCAAATTATCAGGCTTTGTTGGGTGCTTAGGAAAAATCTAGGCAACCTCCACGCTGAAGCCTGTACAGCAGTGGAGTTAGAGCAAGACATGAGCACTTACGTTCTTACTGTGGACAGCTGAGGTTGGCACCTGGGAAACTTGCAGGACAGTCAGGGAGAAGTTTATTAATTTATGAACCTAGACAGTGATGGAAAAACAAACACTGGGACTGTTATATTATCTGTAATGTAGGCAATGTTTATCTATGTCCTATTTTGAGTGTGATTTTGGATGCTACCCTGCTGTAAACAGTAACTTTACATATATGAAAATAACATGTAAATAATTTATATATTGCTATTAATTACATAGCCAACTACATCAGAGATGAAAGTACTATCTTAGCAAATACTGCACAAACAGCGTTACCTTCTTTGGTATATATATTTTTTTGTTAATTTTAGGGGGAATTATTCTTAAATTGTTTGAATTTTTACACTTTATCTGTCATTTTACAAATATGATTTTCAGCATGAGCTGTTTAATCGGAACATATTGCAAGTTTATAGTCTTTCATACTTCTTACTTTCTGTCTTGAATAAACTGGTTTTTTTTTGTCTTTTTTTTTTTTTTTCCTTCCCTATGGTATCTACCATAGTGTCTATATATCTCTAAATTTCCATTAATTAGCTCTGTATCACGTCACAGCTTTCAATGCCCAGGGCTGATTCTTTTGCCTTTACTCGTGTTGGATGTTACCTTACTCGATGACCAATAGAGATGGCTTAAGACTGATGCACAACTGAATATGAGAAATACCAAAATTTTACCCTGACATTTTTAAATTAACATGAAAACCAGACCCAAAGGCCATACAACAGTTCAATGTGAGGATAGATTAGACTATGAATACACAAAGACCTTAACTCGTCCTGGTTTAGCTTGGAGATAAACTATATTTAAAATTACAAACATGTAATTCAGGATAGCTCTACCACAAAAATCAGTTCTCCTGACTAAGAAATATTATTAAAATTCAGCATTTATTTCACACTAGGATTGAGCTTTAATTCAAAACTTGTATAAATCTGTAAATCACAGGAAAATAAAAATATTCAGATCAATCCCTCAAGAAACTGAGAAACTGGCAGATTGATCACTGCTTTAACCACAGCTCTTGGTGACAGAAGAAACAACAGCTTATCTGTGTCTCATCACTAAAGCCACTCCGTGAATTATCCACCTTTCATTCAATTTTGCTTGTCATGATGACTGAACGATATTATATCTAGATATCCACACTAAGTTGATAACTAAACCATGGTTTGACAACGTGGATGCCCAATGATACTAGAATTTCTGATGGGCTGCTTTGTGTGTCTCTCAATTTTAGACAAAACTCTTTACTAGTGTTCAGAACACACAAGGTGAGGTGAAGAAAGCAGGCTGTCAGAAAACTGTCTTAGCAACAAGAGAAAGGATTGCACAACTGAACTTCTGTCCCATGCCTTACACTGTGTTATGCTCTATATAACTGGATTGGGTATGTTGTTTGCAGTTTTCCCAGGTAACATGCAAATATTTTCTATTGTGTTCTTTCAGCTCTTTCTCAGATTTGCACCAAGCGAGAAAGAAGAAATAGGATAAAATCTGGATGAAGGAAGAACAAGTGAAAGAAAAGGTAATTATTGTTATAGACTTCTCAAAGCACTTTGTTTATATTTGTTTTCTTTGTATACAAAGGCTGGGTAGGTATTTTAAAGAGCAGTGTTAATTCCTTTAAATTCTTGAGATCTTCAGGAACTTTCTGTGTTTTGAGACACCAAGATCCATCTCCTGTATGGGAGGAATTAGGGTGAAGTTATAATAACAAACAGATTTTTGAAAAGCCTTTTCTATTTTATTACAGGACCATCAGAAAATGAAACAAAAAAAAAGGCCTGAATGGGGTTGACTTTGGTTTTGGCCTGAACAAAAGTTCCAGAATTGTTAAGGCAAAAGTAAACAAACATAATTCAAAAAATTACATAGGCCAGTGTTCCAGTTCAAGGGATAAAGACATTCTCAAAACTATCCCATCTGTAGAGTTCATTTAGGTTCCCACTGAACTTATGCAATTGAATTCCTCACAGTGATAGCCAAGTTGCACTGGGGATAAAGGTAAGTATCACAAATAATTCAGTGCATTCAGGAAGGAAAGGAGGGAAAGCAGCTTCAGTAAAGCTTCAAGAATGGTCCGCATAGATTCCTTGGAAAAGGATGCATGTATTTTCATTGCTAACAGTTATGTAACCATTTGGAAATACACTTTAAGTCACAATAATCAATAAAAATGCCATCCTTCTGGAAGGAGCTTTTGTTTAACATGATTGCTGATCAATATATAACATGAATTTTATTTTTAATTTCAGACTTGACTTAAAGGATAGGTGTTAAATTCAGCCTTTTCTGTGTCGTATTAAACCTTTTTCATCTGACATTCTGACCTTTTTTCTACCGCTTGAAACCACAATGTAAGTTAAACATACATAAATATAGATCCGTATTTCTACTGTTTGAAAGTTCTGGGATCCTGTTCCCTAGTCAAGGCTTTCCTACAGTAACTAAATTTCTGCGCGTACAGGAGAGAAAGCGTTTTCTGCAGCTACTGAAAAAATTATTTCTCTGTCTCATACGTATAGACAAAACCTTATTCGTCTTTCTCTCTTCTTTCTTTCACCAGTGCAAATTAAAAGGAACTGGAAGAAGTAAACCATGCAGAGGTCTGACTACAGACCCAGCTGTTCCAGTTCTCCCTCAAGTCTTTGCCTTTTGTTTCCCATTGCATAGCAGTGCGCAGCACACCGCTCAGCATCCCAGCTATGATTTACAGACGGCTTTCTAGCCAACAGGATGTCTCCAGTACAGAAGTGTAGGTTACCTTCATCTATGTTACCTTCACAGCTGTGGTGAGTTTGCCTCTCACTCCCTCCCCACTAACCCAAGTGGTGCTGAGGGAGGACTGGGGACGGGGTACAACCAGTACGTAGCAGTTTCTCTCTCCCACTCGTTACCTCTCACACTTTTCTCCTGCCCAGTCATGGGATCTCCCGAGGGCCACGGTCCTTCGGGAAAATGTCTGCTCCAGCCTGGGCTCTCAGCAGGCAGCAGTTCCTTCAGTAAATGCCCGCCCGCACAGAGTCCTCCATGGGCTGCAAGGGACATCTGCTCCATCGTGGTGCTTCTCGTCTGGCCTTGGTAGTCCCTTTGCTGTTTGTCATTCTTTTGTTCCCTCTTCCTCTGCCTGTCCGTGTTTTCTGTCCTTTCTTAAATAGATTTTCACAGAAGCACCACACACGTGACTGCTGGGCCCAGCCACTCACTGCAGCTGGGGCTGTTGGAGCTCGCAGGAGCCATGTCCACCTCGGGCAGCCCCAGCCTCTCCTCACAGAGCAGCTCTGCAGGCCCACAACTGCTAACACGTGGGCCTGCACCCAACACAATATCCTACCAATACGGGAGGAGATCAAATAAAACAGCACCAGGTTGCATTTATTGGGTACTGTCAATTCTCATTGACTGATTGGGCTAGTGATTGAACAAGAAATGGTTGTGTCCCCCCATGCCTTGCAAAACAAGTAAAAGGTGAACTTTTAACTCAGATAGTCTTTCAGTTCCTTTCCAAGGACCACTCCAAGAAAACCACAAGGATGAAAATGAATCACGGCATAAATTAAACTGTGGTGAAGCTTTATGGCAGGCTATGCAGTTGTGATCTGTTGCAGGATAATCCAGACTCCTAAAACACAGATCTAGTGTCATGGTGAAGGATGAGTGAAACATCATTGATGCTGCTACCAGGCCTCCTCATAAAGGGCAAACAGAAGAAGCATTTACAGTGCTTTTACGTATAAGGCTCAAGAGAGTGCTGACTACCCAAAACTCTGGCCATATGCAGGCCTTACCAGAAGCTGAGCTACACAGTGAAGGACTTTTGCTGGGAGGTGTCTATAAATTCATCTGAACTGCATATTGTTTGGTAAAAGTGTCCATGTGTTTACGGGCAGGAGCAGCCAGATGCAAGTAAAGAAGCCAAAAAGCCAGCAAGACAAGTACTTAGGGATTTGAAAGAAAGCCAACTCATAGAATTTGGGGGACAGAGCATTGGCTGAAAAAAATGATTTTATCTGTGAGCTGAGAAATGCCCTCTCTTGTTTGACCTTTATTCAGTTCTGGGAATGTGAATGTTACCTATAATCCTTGTAAAAAAGAGGATCACATCAAAAAATATATGGCTATATCACTTATCTTCTGTCATAATAGAAACAGTCTGCAAAAGCATGAATACTGGCTACCTACTCTATAAAAACAGTAACAATGGTGTTAGTAGTGAGATCTTTTTTGAAGAAGAAACAAAAGATTTCCCCATGGGATGAAATTGTGAGCTGAGATTCCAGTTGAGCATGCTAAACTCAAAGATAGCCAAAGATGCTTTCCAGTCAGAGACTGAAACTTCGCAAAAGGAATTAAAACAGCATCTGGAAACTTCCCAGGAAGGGTTTGGAAGAAAATGCTGAAAAGAAAGAGGAAAAATGCCTTAGTTTCTCACTCAGAAATTGTCTGGATTCATTAGGAAGGCCAATAACAGCATGCCCACCATTTATTAGTAAAAAGAAATCAAAAAGGTGATCAGCAATCTGGGTGTCATGGATCAGATTTCCTAGAAAATAAGGGAGGCTGAGAGAGGTGTAGCCAACTTTGAACTTGCTAAAAAAGTTGAGTTGCAGCAAGGACTCAAGGAGCAGATGGTTCACACTGAGAAGAAAATCAAAAGATCACAGACCTCACTGGCAGTCAGCCACCTTGGATGGAGCTGGGCCAGCCAGAGAACTGTAGTGAGACAGAGTAATCACAGTGTTTTTCTACTACATCTGTAACCCTCAGAGGGGAGAATTTGGATCGTCAAAGGCTACCATTTGCTTTAACTGCCCAGACCTCATTGCAAACTGTACGGGTGATCTTTGTACACTACATCATGATGGTCCTATTTCCTGAATTGATTTGAAAGATTCTCAATGAGAAATCAAGAAGATATACTGTTAGTAGAATTTCTAAGTGACCAGATCTGAGTGTTTAAAAGTACTACCCAGAAATCCCAGGAGGTTTCTTTTTTAATTGCAACTAACCAAGTTTATGAAGAGCTAAGGGGTCTATAAAATGCCCCAGGTCCAAACCTGAGTCTGATGGAACAGCGGGTAGGCTCAACAGCTGGCTACTCTTTTAGAGCATCAGCAGTGGGACAAGTCCCAGCACATACTATCCCTTGGTGGTTTATTAGCACCACATTCCATCAGAGTATAAAACATACCCTAACCCTCCCAGATCTTTGGTATAAGCTAAAGAACAGAGGAAGTGGAAATGGCTGGAGTGGGAAAAAAAAGGCATTTGGACCACTTATGTTTTGCCAAAATGTGTAATCTCCAATTTTAAAAAGTTTACAGCATTAAAAATAAATAAATAAATAAATAAATAAATAAATAAGTAAAAAATAGGGACAGACAAAGAAAATGAGAAGAAAGAAGTTACAATGTTGTATAAAGGAGCTGTAAAGCCAGGCTACCTGGCCTGTTTCCCAAGGGAGAAAAAATGTTAGAACCCAAAGCTACATAAGTATTAGGTTCATGTGATCCTGCCAAGCAGAGCACTAACAAGCAGATAGCCAGATCCCTTTGGTCCTTCAGACCAAATTATACATTATGCATTATACAGGCACTACAAGTGCTCAGAGGTCCATAGGCAAAGTGGGCACCAAGATCAAAAGGAGATAAATGGTGGCTGACCAGGCAGCAGGCACTATTCTAGACCTCAAACCACATCTTAATAAGTCAGTCCAAGTACAGAATCCACCATTACCCACAGAAGAGTCTGAGAAAGGAGCAAGGAGACACTAATTCACCAGGACCACAGTCTAACACCAGAGATGAATTCAAGATGCAAAAACCAGCAGTCTGTGTTTGCAAAGTCTCAGGACAGACATCCATCCTAGAATAGAGAGAGAGAGAGAGAGCACTGAAGAAACCAGCGTTTTGTACAGCTACTGAAAATTACTGAAAACAAACAGCCCTCCTCCCTTTGTGCTTGTCCCAGTAAAAATCTCAAGCAGTGGTTACATGGAGGCACATAAATAAAATATGTATGAATGCAAGAGAGGCATTAAGTCCAGAAGGCACAACATCCACATAACTTTAAGTGGTTAAATAAAAGGCATGGTAAATCAAAAATGAGCTCTCAATTCCTTTACACCAAAACTCAAAATGAAACAGATTTTGTTTTTCAGGAGATTTTGGTTGGTTGTTTTTGTAGGGCAAAGTTCTTACAAGGTCACAAAACTTCTTATAAAATAGTCATCCCACTTCCTGGATTGCTCCAGTGTTGCCCTTTTTTATGTTCCCATTTCAGATCATCCCACAGAAATCTCTCCTGAAGGACAATTTGCTGAAAGGGTCATTGTTTGGATATAGTTTTGGCAACATACTGTTCAAGAAAATTGGGTAGAAGCCCTGAACTACAGTTGCCTTGACCTGGTCTTGTAGCATAGTACTTGAAACCCACACTTAAAAGGGTAAAATATGAGATAAGTCATTTATGGATCACCCTAAATATTTATCTGCTTCATACAATACTGTATTAAATACTGCAGCACATCCAACAGGAAAAGATGCTTGAAGCAGAAACCACAGAACAATATACTTCCTATGGCATGTACTTATTTTGGCTTACCTTTGCTCATATAAACCACTGCAAATAAAAAGGGAGAAAGGAAAAATTAATTTGAGAAAAGAAAGAAATAAAAACAGATCTGTATGTCAAATTAATTAAGGCGTGTTTTTTTTGTTGTTGTTCCTTTAAATTTTTAAGCATTTAAAAATGCAAACAAAAGCATAATGGAATTTTGAAGAGCATCAAGGCCCCACTGATATTTAGATTTTTGTTCCACATAAGTGATGAATATTACTGATAGAAAAAAGAAAAGAAAAGAAAAGAAAAGAAAAGAAAAGAAAAGAAAAGAAAAGAAAAGAAAAGAAAAGAAAAGAAAAGAAAAGAAAAGAAAAGAAAAGAAAAGAAAAGAAAAGAAAAGAAAAGAAAAGAAAGAAAATATTGTCTTCATTTTAGTACTCATATCTAGTACTCACCACTCTATACATTTGCCCAACATTATACCAAAACAACCAGGTGATGCTATGGTTCTAAATCTAAAGATTTTAGGTGCAAGAAATTACATAAATGTAATGTTGTAAGCAGAAACAGTATGTATAGAATGTCGGTAAAGTCCTGGATCTGAATGAGCTTCTGCTGACTATTAATCGGGGCTATGGTCAGCACTGTGGTCTTTATTAATCAGAGGAATTTCTTCCTATTTCACATGATCTACATTTATTGCTTAAAAAAATCACTTAATTCCCTACGTCTGCCTCCTCATAATGGAAGCTGCACTGCAACACAAAATAAGAATGATGGCCAGGTTTCTAGATGGGCTGTGTTCACAGTCCTTTCAAGTTAGACAGCCTGCAAAGTCTAGACTTCCTGCACCTTTGAAATCAAGGACTAAAGGCCAAGGTAAACAAAGAGGCTGTCTTTTTCTCTTCTTCACTCTTTGATGAGCTGGATACACCCTTCTGAATGCAGCAAACCAGTCATTCCACCCCCTGGTAGTCTCCCCACCCCCTGCCTTCTTCCGCACATAACCTAAATACGTAGTTAGCAAAAGGTATCAGATGTTCCCCAGATAGTTTGTAAACAAAGTTGTCCAATATTTATTAAATAATTTATTAAAATTCCAACCCACTTGCCTGCAGAAAAGGGAAGCAGAGCAACCATGGTAAACGTCTTCAAATATCCAAAGGATGTAAACAGCAAATATGCAGTAATTAGGTTGAATTATGTCCTGACATTGTGATGTGTTAGGTTTTGGAATAGTTCCCCTGGGGAAGTGGTTAGACTCCCTGGAGAGTTTCAAAACTGGAACGGACTAACCCTACTAAAACTACTTACTTTAAAGTAGGAAACAATCTGACAAAGGCAGGAAGTTAGGTAGTTAATAGGTAATAGTTAGGTAATCACCTTTCTCATACCTAAATTGTACCATTTTGTGAAAATATATTTTTAGATGTGTTCTTTCTGTACCAAAGTGGTGCACTGAGGTGGGTGAAGAAAAACTGCAGGTGATACGACAATAGTATTTCAATCAGCAAGTGGGCCACTAAAAATTTCAGTTACAGAGTGTGGGTTTTGAAAAAGAAACCTGCCTGTTTTTTGAAAAAATAATAAATAAATAAATAAATAAATCTCCTTTCTATACACTGACTTTTAAAATATGGGCTACATCTGCATTAATGAGTGACAAGGAATTTGAGAAATCTGGTGCACATGTGGCTTGGCAGGTGCTTTATATTGAAAGGCACAGGAGGTTTTGTCAAATTGTGTAGAGCTGCTCTAATCATAACCTCTGAGCATCAGTCATTGTTTACCTTAATTCTATCATAAGCACATCTGGGTAACTCCTTAAAATAGTGGTAAAGGTAATTAGTAATGAATTGAGTTGGAAATCTGATAAAGTACTTATGACATCCATATTGGTACCAAATGAATTCATCATGCTTAACATTGTTACAAAAACACCAAAGGAATTAATAATAATTTGCGCCAGCATTTTAGTGTGTTACTAGCATGAGATCAAATATAATGAATGCTTTTGTTGTTGTGTGTTTTTTTTTTTTTTTCCTTTTTAAGAGGTATTTCAAAAGCTCAGAAAAAACTTTATGTCTGCATTTTGTTATTGATAAAGCACATAACTATTTTTCATGTATTACCACTTGGCAAACAGGAAAGGACAAGGAAGTTAATTTTGTGTGTCTTGTCCAGTAAGTTTTCAGGGTAACGTTTTCAGGCTGCATTACAAGAACAGACCACTGTCTCAGCAGATCTACTTCTCACTGTACGAGCTTCTTGTTGGAGGCAGCATATACAGAGTCCCACCACAGAAATACGTGAATAATAGTTATAGTAGAGACAATTCTTTCCTGTTATGACTTGGCACAGCTGTGGCTGAAGTTGGTGAACCAACAGATAGTTCATAGAATCAAGGTTGGAAAAGACCTTCAGGATCACCAAGTCCCACCACCCACCTGACCTACCAAGTCCCAACACTAAACCATGTCCCTTAGTGCCACGTCCACACATCTCTTAAATACCTTCAGGGATGGGGACTCCATACTTCACTGCACAGCCCGTTCCAATTCTTGACCACCATCTGTGGTCAAATTTCTCTGTGAAGAAATTCTTCCTAATATCCAAGCTAAACCTAATATCCAAGGTAAACCTCCCCTTCACAGGAAGCTAAAAAGCTGGCCCCATGGAGCTGTGGCAGTGCCACTGTCACATGAAGCTGGGGAAAGCCTAGCACTGTGAAGTGGGATGTATGTGCTGAAATGAGACAAAGCCTTTAAGCAAGAATAGTCCCGTTTATTCATGCTACTTGGCTACGGCTTTCTACACTGACAGACTAAAAAGTATTAGCAAATAGTTTCATCATTCTGCACTATATATAAAAGACACCTAGCACCAAGGTGGAAAATTTCTGCCACGGAGAAAGAAGCGTAGTTACAGACCTACTTATGAACAAGAGGGAAGAAAGACCATTTCCTGGCATGTACATGTACATGTGATGTATGTGCGATGCATATGTACAATAGTGTCCTGCCACTTCTATTTCATATTGTGTCAATCCTCAGTAGACTTTGAACTCCCTAGCTCCCCAAGGGAGCTGCAGGACTTCCCACAACAGCCAGAGCACAGGGCAGTAAATGGCAGAGTCATCCCGCTGTAACTGCGGGTGGGCAGCGGGTTCTGCAGCTCCTCTTCCAGTTACTCAGGCACCTCCTTCCCTACTCTCCCAGCACTTCCACTTCTCTCTGCTTCTATCTTCTTTCCCTTGCTGCTTCCTGGTTATCATCTCAAATGCAGCTTGCCTTTGTTTCCCTATCCACTGTTTTCACGCTTCTTAGTAGTTAATCAGTATCTTAATTTTCCTCTCTCCTTGGGGTCTCAGACAGGATACCAAGCCTTCAGTAAGCTTATGCCATTGTAGTTCTCCTGATATCTGCGTGAGAGATTTTGTGTTCTCTGTGCCTCTGTCTGACCTCCCTGTGTAGTCAAACTGCTGAAATATTCTGTTGTTTTCCCCTGGTGTTCTTTCAGCACTTATCCTTTTTTCTCATTTCTGTCACTAAAAGCCTTGTTTGTGCCTTAGTCACTCCCCGTACCAACTTCCACAATCATTATCCCTTGCCCTCTTTCCCTTTGTTCTCATTTGTCCGGACTCGTTTCCTGTTCTCACTATTCAAGAACGCAGTGCTCACCACTTCTGAATTCCTCACTACCTTCCCCGTGCCAGGATGCAGTCAGCCCTTCAAAGTCTGCACAGCAGAGCTGCGGTTCCACCTCTGCCCTAATATCCACTGACTCTCCCTTCATGCATTTGCCCTTCCCAGCCTCCTCCGACTGCTTTGCCACCCTCTTCGTCTCCCTGGAAATGCAATCCATGCCCCAGTTACTTGCTCACGCTGATGGAGCAACCTTGCCTTTGCATATACAAACACACCCTCTTTTTTTCTTAGCTCTTCTTGCTTCTGAAGTGCACAGAGCATCTCTAACCAGTGGCTCTCCAAACTCTCTCTTTTTATTATTTCACTGGCTCCTTCCTGCAATGCAACTGTAACAACAGTCAGTCTCATAACTGCTTCAAGTCTATATTCCTGCCAGGCATACTGCAAGCATCCCCTGTAATGTGTCTGTCTACATCAACTTGTGAGCTCTGTGAAGTTAAAAATGTCTCATTCCATGTCTGTATAGTATCAAGCTGGTGCTCAGCACTTAAAAAGACTGATTTATTTCTCCCATTCATATTTTCTTAACTTCAGGATGTGTTTTCTCACTGGGAAAGATTTTATCCTCTGATTGGAAGCTGTCATGTAATCACAACAGGGTGTTTGCAATAGCATAGTAAATTCCGTGGCAACAAACTGTGATGTCATAAATGCAGGATTTATATCTTTTTCTGCAAAATCAAGTGGAAGAAGCAGATGGACAAGAAAAAAAGAAAACTCATTAAAATACCAACAGTTTTTAAAAATTGCAGTAAAAATATCAGTGAGAACCCAGACAAACATTGTTTAATAGTTTCCTTTTTATACATGTTTCCTGGTTTTTAAAAGCCTGCTTCTCTGAATAAGCCCCTCTTTTGGGGGTGGAAATATGTTTTAAAATAACTGCAAAAAAGTAAGTGTTTGGAATCAAAGCTCTAAAATTCAAAACAATTGCCTCAGACAAATTAAATAGAATGGAAAGAAAAGGTCCACAATGATGAGAAAAGACATATAAAAAGTTCTGGGCTATATTTCTCACAGCTAAACTGCCAATTATTCATTAGAGTGCCTATGACGTATTAAGGATGTACTTGCGTAGATTATTTACAAGAACTAAGAAGTGATTAATAAGAGGATGGATTTGAAAACATCCTCTGTGATGTTCTTGATAACAAGTGGGCCCAGCTTTGTAATCAGACGTCGTCAGAGAAAGCAGCACATCCCAAAATGGTACAATTCATTTCTGACTTCCTGCCCTCACTCACTGAAAACATAAGAAAGGAAAAATAAAATCTTCTGAAGATACATAGCAATTAAAGAAAAGTGTTCAACAAAATCACATCTTCATGAAACTGCAAGATAAAAGGTCTTTCTACACTTAAGTTCCTAAACACCTGAGATATTTCCAATACAGTAACAATGTAATACCATGCTTTACACTTTAAATGATTCAGAATAGTGTTTTTTATTTATTTATTTATTTTTATTTTTCTGCAGATCTCAAAGGATGTTGTAAATGTAAGTTAAATAGTAGAAAATTGTTTCCTGTAAAGGTCTGTGAGTTTTGCCTCCAAACTGATTTTAACAACATCGATGAGTAAAATGTAAACTATGTCCTTCCAGCTTGCCAGTTCTTTCTACCCACACTGTTCTAATCAGATTTATTAGGTAAATTAACAAGTTACCCTTTCCCCACATTTAACTACATACAAGGATGTTTAACATATGCCATCCGATGCATTTGGGTTTGGGGGAAAGAAAAATTTGAATGAAACAAAAGAAAGATGAGAGACAGTACTAATATCTGTACATAGCAAGATCTGAGACATATTTTGCATCATTAAAAAAAGCATTTGTCACAGTCTTTGACCTGGTTTGGATGGCCCTCCCATTCTTGGTGTGTGTAACCTGCATAGACAACAGAGGTCCTCCTGGACAAAACTACACTTGTTGGAGAGTCTTTCTGCCAGTGATCACCATCTGAGACTCTGGAGTAGGTCGTCTGCAGTCAGAAGGCTCTTTCTGTGGAGTGTTCTTTAAGCATGTCTTTCTTTACAAGTACCTTATCTAGCTACATGGGTTGTGTTTTTCTTTTTGTTTTTAATCTGGAGTTCCTCATATGTTGTGATTTCTTGCAGTAGGGAGAATAATTGATTCCTGCAATCTCAGAACAATGCCTCAGGTTTAGATTTTTGTGAAGTTAATCCTAATATCCAGTATAGGGATCTAAGCATGATCAAGACAGTTCAAATTCACAAGTTTGTATTCTGGGAGAGCACTGTTGGGCCTTCCATGTGCTTAGGAAATGGATGACAAGCAGACAATACTGTACTTCTAAATAAATAGATAAATAAAACTGTTCTAGATATTCATTGGGCGGGTTCACCAGGTCTGACCCCTGCCCAGAAAGTCAGATATGTGATTTAACATAAAAAAAATACAGTTTGAACTCAGAAGTCCTTTTTCTGAAACATTACTCAAGGCTCTCAGCACAGGTTTCAGTGTGAATCCACATGCATGCCAAAGCTTCTTTGTCACCCACAAAAGCTGCAAGAGCCTTACAAAATACTGTATAAGTGGTCACACAGTTCCCACCAACCAGCTCTATAGCACATGTATTTGGTCCTATAAATAGTATCACTTCTTTCAGTGGAACTACCTTCAGTATAAGATAATGGTCAGTGTGGGATGAATTAATTTAATTGATTTTATAATAATAATAATAATAATAACAACAACAACAACAATAATAAAAGGAATTTGCCCTGTGACTTAAGAGGTTCCAAAGAAAGACATTTCAGCATTTTACAAAATTTTACCTAGCACATCCTTAACTTTTTGATGTTCCCCTCAACATGAATCTTTATTTGCTTACCAGTTAGGCACTCTCACAATCTTACTCTGGATTAACAGTGAATGCTATTTAATCAGCTAAAGGCCAAACCTCAGAAAAGGTTGCCTATACTTGTGACAACACAATAAATGATTGCAGCGAGCTGATGACAAGCAGTCCAGATGCGATCTAACTGGTCGGATGACAAAGTAATCCTCGATGGCTTTCAAAAGATGGCTTTTTGTAATTCTCTGATGACTCTACAAAGAAATCAACACCACAGTCAATCAGAGTGAGGTATAATGTGCCTAACATACTGCTGGCATACAACCCATTCAGTAATGTAAAAAAAAGGCCATACATCTTTATGTTACAAACATTTCCTACCTACATTTATACAGATATAAAACTGTTAGTAAAATGGAAGCTATTTGAGGCTTGTAAAAGAAAGCAGAGCATATTATCTGGATTATTTCCATTTTGGACATATTTTTTTACTTAGCCCAGTATGAATGGTTTATATTAAAACATTTAAATGTTGAAAGAGGTTTTGGGTTACAGACTGATAGTAGTTCCATAAAAACAAATTATTTTTCCATTTCTACAAAATCTGATTAAACATGTGAAAACAAATGTGTTGTGTAATATTAGAGTTATTCTTCCTTGCCTTCAGTAATAATGCAGGATCCTGGTAATTCACTATGAACAGATTTTTTTGGGGAGGCTACGTGGCTAATGGTTGGTTTCTTACCACTCTGTGAAAGATTTCTCGATATTTTCTTTCCACTTACCCCTCCCCCCCACTTTTCTGCTGATTTCAATTTAAAATAATTTCTAGCCTTTATGGACTTAGGAAGCAACATAGCACCATTTGATCATTTCTAAATAATTATAAATACAAAATCTGTGACAGTAAAGCATATAATTAACTCAATTATTCTAGTGAAAGTATATAGGATACACTTAAGCATCCAGATCTCCCTTAAATTAAGTATGACAGGCAGATGCACGATCACAAGACTTGTCCATAAATGGAACCATGCCCCCTCCATGCAGAACTGAGACCTTGGCTCTAATCCATTGCTATTGCCATTAATGGTAATCTCTTGTGTAATTTGACTGAAAAGAGAAGAAACACAAGGTGATGGGATCCCTGACTTAGAAGCCTCAGTTTGGCATTGTCACAAATACTTCCTACCCATGTTTAGGCAGAATGAATCTGGGCCTCTGAATGTAATTCAAGACTCAATTGCTTGGGAACAAGATAAACATATGCATGGAAGGAAATCTGCAGTCTCACAGATTGTATTCCTCCTCAGGCCCCAACTCACATCATAAACCTTTACTTCAGTTGGTGCTATTAAAGTGACAAACCATTCTACTCATTTCCCTCTTCACCATTATTTTAGAAACATTGATTTTAGAAACACGTCTTGAGCCATGTTTTTTACATTCTGGATATTCCTTCACCTTTGCTCTTTGTTGTCTCAATAAAACATTTAAACATTTCTAAAATATTTCCCTTGCTCTTCCATCACCTACCTTTTTAAACAATAAAATCTTCAACTCCTCTTTCTCTAGCCCTCTCAAATCAGAGATTTTTCTTTGAATGTCTTGATGTTTTGTCAATAATGCACTTGAAAACAAACAAACAAAAATATTTCTTCACTAAAATCCCACAGATAGCAGAATCACTTTTGCCTTTCTTCATTCCATCCTGTTTGCTTATACACTGCTGAAGAAACACCTGCCAACACCTCCTACCACTGCTGTAATTGCTAGGACTCCACATATCCAGGATATAACCCATACATGACTCACTCTTCACAACTTAATTTGACCAACTCACACACAACATCAGGATTTTGTATCCCTTCCAATCCCCAAAGCTATAGCTCCTCTCCTTCTCCCTTCTCTCCCACTTCAGTGTCAATGCTGACAGCATTTCTTCCTAATTGTCTTCTCTGGATTCTCTTGTCAGTTTTGCCTGCAGCCTTCCTTCCACAAAACCCTTTATATCTGAACTTTGCCTGCCTCTCTGTCTTTCTATCAAAGCATTCATAGCATGCTTATCATCTCAGAGGTCAGGTTTCTGCTCTGGCTTTACCACCATTCATTTCATTGATTATTTCAGGATATTCCTTGTGTGTCAGATCACACAAGAGGAGACAGGAAGGTCAGCCACATTTGCATCTCTTTTAAAGGCCCATGGGCAAATATCTTAGTATTATCGTAACTGTTCAGTAGATTGGGATCTTACAACATAGATTTCTGAATTGTCACGAACCCACTTACAGAGTAGTTTTGTTTACTGTCTGATAAGATATTAAGTTCAAGTTCTGAAATATTTTTCTTTAGCAAGAGATCATTAAAAGCATAGTGATACATAACTAAATGTATAAATAGCATAAATAAATAAATGCTCATTTGTCATATTTGTCTGTCTACAGTACACCAGGATACTTTTATTATGGAGTGCCCTGAAAATATTTGCTGATAAAACTCAATGTCAAATGAATGTAAATAGTCCAATAAGTCTAGAAGATAGATACAAGAGATGAGAAAAACTGAGAGGAAAGAAACAAATGTAGTAAGTTGGTTTTGCGGGACTGATTTGACTTTAATGTAATGCCCTGAAGACAGCTGTAGCACAACAGTACAATACAGCTAAATGAACAGATGTGTGCACCAACCACACATTCATAAAATAAGAGGTAGCCTTTTTATATGAATGTCTGCTAAAGGAATAAAAATAGAAAATAATGTATTTCCAGTCCAGGAAAGGGTAGAATTATTTTCGACCCATACAGAATGGCTGGTCTTTAACTCTCCCTCTTTATTAGTGTAGTAGTAGAAATGGAAAAGTTCAATATATCATCAGCATTAAGATTTCCAGTCTGATGTGTTTTTTACAGGCTTAATATGTGATATGCTATTATTAGTAACTTTTGTTGTTAGTATAACCAAATTATAATTTAACCTGATTACCCATGTAACCCTGAATACAAAACACAGATTTGATAGAAGAAATGTCCATTAAATAAACATAATATCATCTTGTTCTATTTAAATAAATAATAAGACTCACTACCTTTTAGAAAAAGGCCAAATATATATCAGTCAAACTGCAACCACACTGAAACAGAAAATTCAAATGGTATGAATCATGAGACAAATGGAAGATGGATGTTACCTTCTGTGTGTTGTGATAAGATATTATCACTCTTCTACAAGATTGATGGAGCAGTCTAATGGGAAACATTGTTTAAAGGAGAGACAATACTCTGACAAAAAACAGTTGCTCAAAGTTTCACCACTTCTGAACTGTTCTTTGCGAACAATAATACATGGTCATTCATATCCATAATGCGATAGAAGTCTAGAAGTGTTTGGATCGCATGAATATCTTGTAAAGGGTGATAAGTCAATTTACCAGTTAGATACTTGAGAACTGTGACATTAGCACCATGAATCTTTTCCTAGTGAAATGTACATCAACAATAAGGATTCTTCCATCGTCAGCAATTTGCAAATCTTTGAAAAGGAATAAAATCTCCAAGTGCATGCTAGTAGGTAGATAATTCCTATGTCATAAAAAGCTTCAAGCCATATTAAGCATGATAATTTCTGGGTAAGACCTTTTCAATATGGGCCATGTGTGTCTGCAGAGGTTCTAGACAATTTTCATCTTACCTCACATTAGCAATCCAAACGCAACATGTCAAGTACTAGTCTAGGATGTCTATCAAAGTACCTCCAAAGGGCAATTTTTTCCATTCCAAAATCCTCGCTAAAATGACTATCTGCTTCCTCTTTTTCTAGTCAACTAACCTATACTAAACATCTATCTTTTTAAAAAAGAAGTTAGGTGTTATTAATTCCACCCATTGTACAAAGTCTGTCAACTGTCACTCTAAGTATAGGAAACAAGTAGAGTGAGTGCTAGAAGCATCAGTAAGTTAGAACTCTTCGTTTGCTTGGAGTCTGGCATAAATTGGCATCACACAACTGAAGTTCCTGCAAAGGGCTTGGCCTCCAAAACGACAATGGATTTCATGTTAAAACTGTCCAAAAATGTACCTTTCCTGTATGTCTCACTGCTGATGGTAACAGCAGAATCCCTTACCAAGAGACATTCTGTTCATTCCATTAGGTCTGATTCACTGCTCACTTACACCAGTGTGAATAAGACAATGAATGGCAATGAAATCATTATAGACACACCAAGATTAATGAAAAAAGAACCAGAAGAATCAGGGGAATCATATGTAACTCAAGCTATGGACTCTTTTTTGTTTATGCCACAGAATTTGCTCCATTAGTTTCACCAACTTTGTTCCTTATTCTCTTTTTACATTTTGAAACTCTTTTTCTAGGAAAATTAATCTCATTAAACTAATTACAGTGAGCATTGTGTGTGTGTGTGTGTACCTGCATATGCATCTGTGTGTTTCTCTCTCCCTTACTGACTTGGGCCATCCTTCAAAGTTTCTGAAGCCACTACACAATTTCATTAGCCAACATGCCAGAGTGGAGTCACTATCAGCGACGTTAAGTTTCTACGACCTTCACAGAAACAGATAGCCAGAATGAGGAAATAGCCCCTATCAATGTCCCTGAAAAGGCTGTGGTGTGACTCTGTATCTTATTAGACACTAGGGAATCTAACCACAAAATACTTCTTTATGAGAAAGTGCACTTCAGTATCTTCACTGTTTGGAGACCTACTAGCAATAAAGTGTACCACCCACTGTTAAATTTCTCTCAAACTGCTGTGAAAATGCCTAAGTGGCTACAGATGCAGGATCTCTTGTACACTGCAGAATAACACCACTATCATCCAGAGCCGCTAGCCAGGTAGAGCATTAGACACATCTTCCTGAGCCAGCACCCATCCCCGTAGCAGCAGACTGCAAGCGCAGAGCATAGACTACATAAAATTCCTTGTCCAGCACAGACTGGACTCTCCTGTGGGGAAGGGCCATGCCCTTAATTCTCTGTGTGAAATACATCTGTTGCCCTATAGCGAAAGGTGAGATAGTAGCATCTATGATAATGCTGGTGCTGGTATTGATATAAATTCAGATCACAGTACAGCCCTGATAGATTTGAACCATTTCTGTGTCATGCAATCACCTTGGAGTTCAAGACCCCTTTTCTTTTAAATGGAACAAGGCACAAATCAGGGAGCAAAAAATAACTTACACTGCTGCCTTCAGTGCCATATATTGGCCTCAGAACAGGGGAAAGAACCAAAACATCCCCACCCTGTCCTCAAGTCTCTCCCTCTGCATTTGTGCTTCAAGCTTCCTAGCTCAAGGAAACTGAGTGGCACATGAAGAAGAACAGCCGGGAGAACCTGAGGTGTTGGGAGATATCTGGCCATTCTCCACCCCAGCCACTTTGTAATGACATAGTTTTTGCCAGTGGCATTTCTATGAGAGGGAGTAAAAACTCATAAAACAGCAAAAAAAGAAAGAGCACCACCTTAGTCTAACTAATATTCCCTTTTCTACTTGTTTTATATTACACAACCAAGTGTGCTAACACCATAACACCACCTCGTCCATGCAGAAGTATGAATTAGAACAGCTGTAACCACAGCGTAAGTGCCCTTGAACATGCTGAATTTTTCCAGTGTATCACAATTACAGAAACACCTGTGCCAAACAGCTTTCTTCTGATCCTCTATAAAAGTTCACAAAGCCCTCAAACTTTCTCATTTCATACAGGTCTGCACTGCCTTGAAGCCAGCTCCATACGTCTCAATATGGGATACTGCAGAATTGTTCCTTTTCATGCCTCTAAACATAAAATAAAGGGTATGTGCAGGTGCACTGGTAGACATGTGATTCTGTTGTTTGACAGTAAGGTATAAGGCAAAATATAATATTCACTTACTTGATATAGCCTTCTGACAAATCTACTCTCAAAAAGAAATTAAAAGCACAAATATCATGACAAAAAATATACTCATGCTGTATTACTTGGAAAAGTGTATTCTAGATATCTGCAGATACAGCTATTCTACAGCTGTATGTTAGCTATTGTTTTGTTCTGCACTGTATGGTGTGGGGTTTTACTGGGGTGCTGAGAGGGAAGAGTTGTTGAATCATGGCAGAAGCCTCAGGACTGAATGTATTTGGCTAGATTGTTATTTTACAAACAAGATGCTTATAGCTGCACTAGCCTTAGGAACTGCTGGCTAAAGCCTATTACATTATTTACATTGAAAACTACCCAAAGTGTCTGTTTAAAAAGGGTCGGAAGAAAGTCACCCTTAACAGTCACCACAGAAAGTGTGGCTGACTGTCCTTCAGGCAGAGCTCCAGAAAAGGGAAAGGGAAAAAGTCAGCTACCAAGCCTAAGTGTTTGGTGCATGCAGGGTCACAGCCTGTAGATAAGGCTGCCCTATGAAAGATGCAGAGTGTGCAGTCATTACGCAGCCTGCCAAGTCTTGGCTCTCTGTAGCCATTCGTAGCAATTGGAAACTTCTCCATATCCAAAAATTCTGCAAAGAACAGTTTTAGTAATGTATTTGTCAGAAAGGCATGATTTTTGCAGTCTTAGAGAGGGGAAGCTTTCCACCATCCCCATTTACATAGTCCACTGTGAAAAAAAAAAAAACATGCCTTTTTTTCTGCAGAGCATGAGTAGATAATAAATAATAATACTACACTAATTCAGGAAGCAATGGACAATGGCAAGCATAATTTGAACTGCTTCTGTGCTGCCCATATACTCAAGAAAAACAGATAGATATTGCGTACAGCTCAGGGGAAACAACTGTTTCAACTGCATTGGTCAGCAAGTAATAGGAATAATACTGAAAATATCTGAATGTTGTTATGCAAATCAGTGGTATGCCCTCATGTTGAATATTATGTTCTGTCCTGATTACTCCACCTAAGCAAGGATTTAACAGAAATAGAAAGTGACTGGAGACAGCTGATAAGCATGTTGCAGCCATGAGAAGGATTCCATAGTCTTAAAATGTTAGGACTATTTAGCTTAGAAATAAATGAAACCATCAGCCACAGTGCAAGCATACATCGTGAAATAAAATGGTATGAAGGATGTAAATTGAATACTCCTATTTTGTTTGCATTTTCTGCCACTTTTCTTACACTTAATCCATCTGGTCTATTTCAATGTTAGGATATTAGAATTAGGGACTGTCTATTACTCTAAATTTGAACCACAGCTACCACAGTGAGGCCCGCAGACGGTCACTAGGCAATCTAACAACAAACAAGAATAATCTTATTTACCCTTTGTCCTCGTAAAAAACAACGAGATAATTACACTTAAAAGGCAACACATTTTAAATGTTAAAAAGGATACCCTCCTATAACATAGCCCCAAGTGAGACATTGCAGAGGCTCATGCAGCCCTGGGAAGCAACAGATCTGGGGGCGAGGTGTGGGCAAGGAGGACAACATGTGTGCTGAAAACAACCTTTCTTACATGCCACCAGAGATCTTGGAATGCTGCAAGGGACTGCTGGTGCAGAAATCAGGGACAAAGTTCCCCCACTCCCACCCTCCATCCCTTTCTCCCTCCGCTGGCACACAGCTACCATGCTGTGTGTTACCACTGGGACACAACAGCAGCACAAAAGGAATGAGCTCCAAGTGTTTCCCACTCATACACCAAACCTTTTGTGCTGTACATCACATATTTCCCCATGCTCCTTTCTGGAGAATTCAATACTGCAAATGAATGGAGATAAGAATCTAGACGGCTGCGGTCCAGAATGATATGTTTCTAATTCACATTTCCATCAAAATATGAGTTATTTTTAGCAGTGATGAAAAGACCTGTATTACTTAAGTGTTAAACTCATTGCTACAAGATAAAAACCAAGGCAAAGAATTTAACGGGATTCAAAAGGCTTAGGAGCTGTGACAGGTCAAAACTCCTGCAGTTACATAAGACAGACAAGCTCCTTTTCTGTAAGAGTGAGAGTACAGATGCATGTTTCAGACACAGAACTGACTGCTAACTGACTATTGCAATGAAGAATCTTCCCTCTGGTCACATTTTCCCATTACTTGTCTATTCTGGGGCTTCTTGGACCTTTTCAGGAGTTTCTTGAGGAGGTGATCTCTCTCAAAGATAGTATACTGCACTGAGGCACTAACCAACTTGCTATAGTAAATATGTGTCCCAGGTAAAGAACGAAAATTGATCTCTTTTCTTTTACCTTTTATCTCTGTGTGTTTGATAGGAACAATAGAAGAGAAAAAGGAACAAATATAAGAGGGAAAAAAAACAATCTTTTTTTTTTTTACATTCTGAAACAGAACAATTACAAGCAAAATATCTGAGATGGGAATCTTAATGGTGGCAGAGATCAAAAATAATCTTCCAGCTGTAGCACTTATGGTTCCAGTTTTAGTTCCAGTAGATAAGAAATTTGTTCCAGCATCATAAGCTTCCTTCCATTTGTTGTCTGTTGCAAGCACTGGCACTTACATCTAGTATGGATATTATGGATACAGTCTGTGAATACAAGTTGGCACTAGTTCCCTTACAGCCACGGAAACACCTGCCTCCAAGCTAATTTATAATCTGTACCTATGGCCATGGGCCACTTACGAGTTTATTGAATAAGGTCTTGACAAGCCATATAGTAAAGACTCTGTTCTTTCTCTTCCTGTTCCACATGACATAAGTTTGGCATTAAGTAGTCACATTTTTATGTCCAACTTTATAGATTGTTAATAACATGTAAAGATATTTGATATGTAAGATCATGGGTCAAATATTGTTCACTTTACTCATGTGAGTAGTCCCACAAACTTTATTTATACAACTAGCCTGAGGAAGACAGTCATGGTTTACCTTCTCTGTAAAATTACGCTGCATTGTTATGAAGCAGCCCTCACCATACCTCACAGCATTCTTAAGTCTGAAGCACAATATATGTCCCACTCTTGAGTTGTTCAGACTAAATCCTGTAAGATAAAGGAGAGTTGTCCACATGCAAAAAGAAATCTGACAAAGCAATAGGATGCCCTGTTTCTTCTCACATATGGTTCAATATAATAAAATATCACATCCTCTTTATGTTTTATCGGTTTAATGTAGCCCTTTTTGTACTACGTAGAAACAATTATGAAAATCCATTCAACCACTATTTCCTTGACAATGTTTTTTTCTTTTGTTTATAAATGACTGTGGAGAACAGGTCTGTAAATGAGTCATTGCTTTTGACTCTAGTGTATTCAGTTGGCATACTGTATCTTGGCCGTGTACTAGACCTAGGTGGTTTGTTTTTGTATAATTATCATCTAAGTAATCAGGAAGTGGAATCTCCTAGAATGTTTATAAATATCATGAAGAGTCATTATTAAAAGTACCAGGAACAGTCCTGTAGAGGATACATCACATGGTCTGGAAAGCAGAGAGGAGAAGTTCAGGTTGTAGTAGTTTTTCTCCACTGACTTGCATAGGAAAGAAAAGCATTCCATAAACTACAGAGCAACATAAACAACTCATTCTGATTCAAATCTGGATCCAAGCTGGAAGCGCCTTGGGTTTAACATTTAGCACTGAAACCATTTCAACACAGAACAAACGGCAGAAAGTTTCCATGGCATTTGCAGTTTTATTGGAAATCAGCAGATGGTGCTTCCACAAGGCCCTTTACAAGTTCTGCTTAATGAAATATATAGGTGGCTAGGTCCTGGTGAAATGTTAAGTTTAGCTGTCATGCATTGCTGTGTATTGCACCTGTAAAGTCTGTTCATTGACCAAGTCTCTTGCAATTTTTTAAATTGCGGACCTACCCATAAAATTGGCAGATTATGTCACAAATTTCACTGTTAAGCCTCAGTATGGATGACAGATCAGGTCCTGGGAATCGGTCATTCCCCTGTAGCTTGAAGAACAAACAGCATAGCTACTTTTCAAGGTTTCCTGGAAATCTAAGTACACTGACTTAAGTTAGGCAGGGGGACAGAGCTCTGCACAACCCTAGAAGATGTATCCTACCTGAAGAGTAAATGAGTGCAGCATTAAACAGCAGGCTGGGGACAGACAGCAACTGGCTACTGCAGTGACCTGTTTCGGATTATCAATTACAGAGGCACGAATGTTTGCACAGCCACAGACTATCTTGATTTCAAGGCCAGCAAGAGAATTTACTCCATGCCTCCACTTATTTGGCTGGTACACTGCACAGATACCTCTTCTTCTCACCTTCCCCTCTGCTCCATCCTTGGTAAGTAATGGAGGGAAAGAGTCAGGAGGCAGAAGCCTTTTGTGCCTTGTTCCAGTGTGTGCTGGCAGGCCTGCTGGGATGTGCTGGAAGAGATGAAACACTGTTTAGGGACAGCACCTTCCAGCTCCCACGCAGGACGTGGGTTGGTGTCCCTCACCCGGGTTACCAGGCGCCAGGGTTAACACGAGCTCCAGACACAGCAGCTACCTTGGATGCATTCTGCTTTTGACAGCAGAGTTTCAGAATACCCCAGGAACATATATTTAATTCATAATTACACTCAGAGTGCAACATGCAGATATATTACCATTACCATAAGTTAACAGTGACATAGGACAAAACAAATGAAATTAATTTCTCAGAATGACACATGAAAGATCACTCGTGATTTTCCAATTTCTAAGTACTATTTTAACCCCTAATCTGTTTTTCTCCTTTGCAAAGTAACCTTATCACTACACTTGTCAGCCCATTCATATCCAATGACTTATTCCTTAGCAGTGAATTACTGAAGGTATTCTTGCAAAATGCTTAATAGATCTCAGAAAAAAATAAAGCGTTTCTTTGGTTCCCAACTGCCTTTGATGGGATCAATAAACCCTTTAAATCTGGCAGCAGCTAACACATCCCATTGGTGGTAACCATTATTTCTTCGTTCTTTTCTTAGAGCAGATATCTGGGGAGAAGAAACCACTCCAGAAACAAAGTAAGATATCATCAAGAGTTTGAAAAAGTCATCTGGTGAAATACACAGGCAAAGGAAGTCAGAGAAGTAGATATTGACAATCTCAATTTAAAAGGAGCCAATTTCCTGATCCTGAAGATGACCCTCCACCCACCTCCCTAACATAAAATGAAATGAAATAAATAAAATATTTAATAATAATAATAGAATCGATAATAAAAACAATTATCCTTTCCCCTTGGGATCTCTCTCTTTTTTTGTCTTCTTTTACAAGGAATCCATATTAATAGAAGTTTTTTTTTTTTTTTTTTTTTTTTTTTTTTTTTTTTTTTTTTTTTTTCCCATAAAAAGGGGAATGGCCACCAAAGCTCAGAAGCCAAGAGCAAAACAGTTGAGGCTTCAGGAGGGAATCAGGAGGGAGCAGCCACACATAGTCCTCAATGCGACATGAAGGCAATGGGCAAAGGCAGGACATCCAAGAGAGCAGCACACCTCATAGACCCCAGACTCAGGGGATTCCATGGACTTGGTGGGAATACTCCTCAAGGAACACAGAAGAAATGTCCTTCTGGACAGCTGCTCGCTGCACATCTGTCTTTCTATATGCCTTTCAGAGCATCAGAGCTCGGGTATGATCAGAGTGGTCTCAAGGGAAGCATCCCTTGTGGCATGCCGTTTGAAAGACACTGGAGACATTTCCCACACGTGACTGAAATCCCAGCCTGTTCCACTAGAGGGTTGTGGCTAAAGGACAAGCCTAGGCAGCGGCACTAACAGGCAGTCTGGTGTGATCTGCCTCAGTGTTGTGATAATTTTCATTTTCTGAATACAGGGTTACAGCCTTTACTTTCCACCACTGGTTCTTCTTGCAGGGGCAATTTGTGAAGCATAAAACCCTGAAATGTTGTCCTTTCCCCAGCTTCTGAGCCTTCAAAGCTCCCACGACACTGCCTTCTTGGTCTGACTTTGCTGACTGCAGAACAAGAAAACTTGTCTGATTAAGATATTAAGGTAAGACATTAAGATAAAAAAAAAGATGCTTAAATGATGTCTCTTCTCCTCTACCATACAGAAAAACTATTTTTTGATGATAAAGAAAGTTCACAGTATTAAAAAAATAATAAAATAAAATAAAATAAAATAAAATAAAATAAAATAAAATAAAATAAAAATCATTGCAGAACACTTCTACTAAAATAACAGGCCATTCCCAATAACCTTTTAACAGAAAGATGGCTCTCGGTCTGGTAATAGACAACACCTCTACCTGGATATCTTGTCTGAACTGGAATGATCAAGAAAAGAGATATCAGATTTGAAGATAATCCTAATTCTGCCACTAAAAATGACATTGCTGAAATTGAATCACAAACATCCTATCTCTTTAAGCAAACTGTTAAGTCATTAAAGAAAAAAAAAAATTAATGACAAATAAACCCATATCATCCGCCTTCTCTCCTAACATGCAGACATACTCTTATCTGTGAGCATTCATCTTTGTGTCGAGTTGTTTCTTTTTTTAACTTGGTGTTGGATCCTGCCCAGGATTTGACTTCCCTTTTCCATGAAAAGAATATGATTTTATTTCTGAGAAGTACCAAGTACATTTTGGAATTTTTCTCTCTTTTTTTTTTTTTTTCTTAACTAAGATGAATAAAATCAACACTCATACTGCACTCAGTAGAATATCCTACAAAGTGCCAAATTTTACCTGCATTTATCCTGCTGAAGCATAAAGACAACAAGCATGTACAAACAAAGTTTTTAGGAGGCTTGAAGAAGATCTTAAAAATTGCATGTATCTTTAAACAAGACAAGGGTAAATAAGGGTAGAAATACTACTTTCATTTCATTTGTAAGTGGTTCCAGACATTGCAAGTTATGTTGTTGATATGCTGTTATTTTCCTCAGAAAACAGTTACTTCAATTGCAGCACTGAACTTCAGTATATGGCAATTTGAGCCAAATAGCACACAGAGTCTGATGCTTAAACGTCTCTCTTGTCTAGATTTGCTATGTCTTCATCTTTGAAATATATCAGAATTAATTCTTTTAAGGATTTGTATTTTACTAGTAGCAGGTTACTAAACCTTTTTTCAAAATTTTGTGGATAAAGCACTCACTTGGCTGTAGATACTCATACATTTTCTCTCCAGCTTATAGATGTCAAAACAGTTTTTGCCTAGGTCTCCTCATGAATGCTTTCCATTATTCTCTTCTCCTTTGTTTTACCAATAGTTGAGCAAGTTACACAGACATCTA